>NC_069125.1:31362397-31474897 GCF_026914265.1 Mya arenaria
CAAGTCTGTACGGAAACAAATTGCAGAACGCGGAGTAAAAATACCATCCCGAAATGATTTTATTCTTGTACCCAATTTCATATCGATTTGTATAATGAATCGAAGATACCACACAATGTGAAAGAAATTGTGCAATAAGCGGAGCATAATATCCCTTTCATACCTTTCACACAGACAACACCATAGAGCTGTTTCGTGCTAAACACTAAATTTTATAAGGACATTATATATCTTCTGGGCGAATGTTCTTCCCTTCAGCACAAACTACTTGCATATTAGTTCTGTAGACATTTCGGATGCTACTACTATTTGACCAGAAAAAGAGATCATTCAAAACTGAATACGTATTATACACGAACATATGCTATGGTGGCATATAACTGCCGTAAGATAACCTTTTTAACGTTCGCTTGTTTCGCGTTTACCATAATATGCAGATATAGGGATATTAATCCCTATAAACAAGTTTTAATAGGTATTAAGTATACCAAATGTCTTTCAGTAATACTACTTTTGTTGTAAACATTTTTGTGTGACTAGGTTTCGTTTTCGATTAGGTCCTAGTACAAATATCTTAAAGACAATATACAGATAAGATAAGATTTGATGAAAGAATCCGTATATTTTAGAAACTGTGTTTATTTTGATAAAAGTTAAACCTGCCACTATATTGCTACGTGTATACATGTTTTTGTAAATATCCGAAAATTTATTCATATCTTATACTACGCATTTGTCATATTTTATGTATATATAAATTCATGTTTGTAATTATATATGTCTATATGTTTGCTATGTCACTGAAATGTGGAAATAAACAATTATATACTTACATATTATATGATTTTTCTTTGAAATAATACTTTGAATTAAAAACGGAAAAAAAAACGGAATTGTTTGCATACGTTTTCAACCCTTATTCATAAAGCAAGAAAGGTTGCATATATATATTTAACTTCATATAAACTGAAAGTTAGATACCTACATTTACCAAACCTGACAGAAACTGTTATCGATATGTGAAGTGTTACAGCATCAACAGTGTTTTTTTGTGACTAGTATCAGCAGTTATGGCCATTGACAAAGCAATCACATATGTGTTCAGCTTACTTGTGACATACGTTTCACTAAAAGTTTGTTACTTTAATTACAATCCAAAATATGTTATGGACTAAAATGTGTACTGTATGGTTATAAGTTACTTGTATCATGGTCAGTTTTCGATGTTGAAACAGCTCTTAGATAAATTTAAAATTGATATAGCTAATCGGATTGCGTTGTATAAATATACAACATATACATTTAATAAATTCGAAAAAGTATGACAATATAATTCACTTAGTTTTACACTTAATAACACCCTTTATCAATTTTCAACGAGGGTCAACGTTAAAAATGATCCAAATGGACTATTTAAAATGTGTTCTAGTCAATAGCTTTTTAATCCATTTTATATTAGCTAGTTAGGTTCATAGGCGGAACGCTACTTAGGGTTAATTTATTAAGTAATTGATTGTAACTTTCTATTGCCTACGTCTGACTTCTATTACTCATATTCGTTCCAAAAAATAATGAGCACTTAACAGGGAATTTATAATAATTGTCTTACTTTAGATTGAATAATCATAATATGATGCATCATTCTTTTATAAGATAATTACAGTAAAGAATTTTGCTGTTTCATTTCATCTTTTTTGTTTATACCATGAACTTGTTTTTCGTTTGTTACTTTGTATTGTTTAATGTTAACTCATATACTCAATTGTAGGCATTGAGAATAATATTTGAACATGAAACATGTATGTTACACAAGCACAAAACTCAACGTCACTGAGTATTTAGTCATGTTTAACCTCTAATGTTTTGCAGTATTCACAACAACATTACTTCTGTGTAACATCCGGGCACCGAAATTAAACATGGTGGACAAAATGCCGTTGCAGCGAATTTATAACGGCTTTTTGTTTATTTAAAGGTATATAACATCTATCCTCGCTGTTTATCTAAGGATAATGGTTTACCAGTTAGATAAGAAACACAATGTTGGCGTGTCAGACGAAAGATAGTTGTAAATACTTGCATTTTTGCGGTTCGAAATCGGACGAAACGGCACAAAAAGAACTGATTGTTAGAAATTACAGGCACATTTTGTTCCATCAGCGTTCGACACCAACCCTGGTGTTCTCTGGATCCAGTGGTACTTAATTGCATGGAGGAACACCAGATCCTCCATGTCAGGTGTCCAGATTGGACACTATATTTGTTTGGCATAAAGTTAAATAGGAACCCGAAATACATTGGTCATAAAATTGATACAGATGCAGAATGATTTTAATTGCAGATTATTCAGCACAGGATGCTGTAATGTGCTCACCATTTGTTCTGCTTGTCCATTTATAGTATCAATGTGTTCATAGTAATAATTGATTTTGTTCTCTTTTAGTTTGTAATTAATTCTTTATTTTTTGGTTTAAAGACAACCTGCATACACACCAGCTGCAAACATAAGATATGAACGTCTCAAGCTTCCAAAAAAAATGATGAAATTTGCCAAAATATGCAAACCATGAAACCTGTAGGGTACTCCATGTGTTTCATACACATAATTGGTACTCAAGTGTTTTTATGATTTTTTATGCTGATATTGGCTGTATGGGATCTGTTGATCTTGGACATAATGCCATCTTCATGATCCTCTATGCCCTAAACAAGCATTTTGCGAAAGGGCAAAATGAAATAAAATCAGTTTGCCTGAGTGGCAAGTCGAATTAAAGATTAGGTTTCAGCAGAAACGAGGCTTTGTACCTAGATTTAAGCCAATTCTCACATCTTATTATAACTGGAAAAGTCATCATGTTATCAATATGTACGGAAACAAGATTAAAATTATAATCATGAAGACCACTGTAATTCCGCTGTAGTCTTGGTCATATCATCTGCCAATCTGGTGCTGTTTATTATTGATTGCATTGCAATGGGCAGTGGTATGCACATACTCGTTTTATCAATATATCCAAGTTTAAATTTTTGCCAGGTGTAAGCGCATTTGGTTACAGTTAGATGAATAATTATCCTTACATACCAATTTCTGGCTTATCATGACTAAGAAATGACCTTTTATGAATGGCCTTGTTCACACAGCGGTTTTAACAAAGACTCCAAATTGGGACTCCGTAGTCCAAACTATGGTTTTGCTGAAATGAGAAGATATTTCACCTGCAAGGCTGTATGTAAGTAACAGTAAGTATCTTTAATGTGTGGATTTTTTTTTACCATCATTCTCTGTTGACGTTGATTTCTGTTAAATAGTATAGATTATGATTTAAAGGTTACCTATAACTTTTTTGGAGGCAAAAATATATTTTTTTTTATCATCCATGGTCATTCATGAGGGGTCATATTTTAGTTGATAAAGTGTAATGAATATGAAGATTTGTAGATGGCATGTTAAATAAAATGTTAGTATAGTTTTGATATGATTTAAATAAAAAGAAAACTATGATAAAACATTTCAGGTGGAAAGCATTTTAAGGACTTTCATAAAATTGTAAAAAAAAAAACTATGGATAAAGAAGAATCAGAAGGAACTATTTTAAGTGAAGAGGGAGATGAAGAGTTAGGTAGTGAGGAGATGGAAACTGAAGGATCAGGAAGTGAAGAAGAGAGTGAGGGTTCTGAGGATGACGATGATGATGAAGATGGGGAGGAAGAGTCAGGTGAAGATGATGATGAGGATGAAAGTGAAAATGAAGGGGAGATGGAGGAGGATGAAGGTATATAATAGTGGTTAAAATAAGCACATTGCCTCAAGCAGCCCTTTCTTTTAAAATGTTTTCCAGGCTTTAAAAAAGATGTTTTTTGACTAGTAAGTTTCATTTTTAAAGCAAAATGTGGTACTTAGAACGTGTATAACAATTGTCAAAGCTTAGATGCTTTTAAAAAGGTTCATTCAATGATTTAGACATTGTTTGATCCGAGAAAAACAAACTGAAATAGGAATAGCATAGGCAGTAATATTGAATGCTAGAATGTATAGCAGCAAGTTAAAAAAGGAAGATGAAACCATGATGATTATATAAGGCTGATTTGTTTTGACTTCGAAAAAAGCAAATTGTCATTATTAATCAACTTTTGCAGATTGGTCCACTGATGAGGATGATGAAGATGAGGAAGGGGAGGATGATGATGATGGTGATGATAATGAAGAAGTTGAGAGTGAGAAAGATGAGAAAACTGGTGCTAAGCTGCTTGAGGAGCAGAGTGACTCTGATGGGGAGGGGGAAACATGCCCTATCTGTCTGAACAGGTCAGTCTTTGTAAATTTCAATCTTGATAAAAGAGAATACCAGTACTACATTGTAATTGTCAATTAAGCAGTTGATGGATCAGTAGTTCATTTTATATCATTTAAAAAATAGTTAATTATCCAACAATAGGCCAATAGTTCAGAACCTTGTTAAAGTAAACAACATTGTAATTGTTGTTAATTTTCAAATCTTTACTGCACTGACTGTTTCATGGATGCACTTATGATCTGCAGTATTAACTATTTGCAATACGATTTACTCAAATATATATGAGCACATCATAAAATATTTCATCTTTAATAAAAAAAATCAAAGTTAATAACAATGCCATTTACAATGTTATTAACTTTAACAAAGTTCTGTACAATGAGCCTATAATTGAATTATCCAATGGGCTATCCAAACACTACCAACATTAAAGATTAATTCAGTAGGTGGATTTGCTACATGTTGCTAAATGTTAAAACTATGGAAATGGCACTGGTGGTTTGCTGCAGAAACTCATTAGTTACAGAACATGTAAATACACCTTTTACAAAACATTCATTGAAACGCATGTTTCTTTCAGGTTTCGAGATCAAGATGTGGGGACCCCAGAGTCGTGTGACCATGTTTTCTGTCTGGAGTGCATTCAGGAATGGGCAAAGGTAAGTTTGGAGCACTGTTCTTCAAAAAGTAGAATACGGCAAGTTAAGCATGTAATTACTCACTTTATGCCACGTTTTGTTTAAAAACTGGACAGTGAAATGGTGGTTGCATATATTTCTACCATTTGCAATGCAATAACTGAAGATGTCCAAACATTTAGGAAAAAATCAAATTGAGCAAGTTGTCCTAAAATGGGAAAGAATCAAATTTGATTAACATATATATTAGTAATTATAACTGAATTTCCAGAATGGATTTTTTGTTAAAAACATGAACAAATTAATTTCTTGTACGTCCATTATTGTATATTTGCTTCAGAATTGGCTATGTATCATGCAGTTCTACATAACGCATACATGTGTTTAATAATTTATACCTCTTTTACAGAACACAAATGCATGTCCTCTGGATCGTCAGGTGTTCAAACTGATACTGTGTAAACATGGAATAGATGATGTCATCTACAAAAAGGTAATAATCATTGTTTTAAATCCACGTAAATCTAATAAGAACTCACATGGAAAAAAGTGTAAAAAAGGATAATCATATGTTAAGGTAATAGTGAATAATTACCTCCCTTTGACAATACAGCAATTTGAAAAATAATCATATGTATGATCACTGTAGTTGGACTTGATAAACTTATCGTAATTTAAGTGATGGCAGTTTTCAAAAGCAGCAGAAGCCTGCAAGCCTATCACTGGTGAAACACAGAGTGTGTTTAAACATTACATTTTACACAATCTTTCTTCTTGCTATTTTAAATGCTAAAAAACAGTTTAAATGCCGAAAAACAGTTAGTTGAGAATGAAAATGGCTTAATGATTGAAAATTTAAATAAATTAAAAAATTTATATAACTAAAATATTTTTTATAAAACCCAAGTTTTCAGCGTCTTTAACACCAGCCCCCAAACCTACTCTTTCATTATTTTACTTCTTTTGTTAATGCATTGATATGCGAATTAAGGTCTAAAGCTGTACTTCTCTCTCCAGATTCCTGTTGAAGAGCGTCATCTAACTGATAATGTTGAAGAGGAGGAGCAGGAGGCAACATATTGCGAGATGTGTCACCGTAGCGACCGGGAGGACCGCCTACTGCTGTGTGACGGCTGTGACGAGGGTTACCATCTCGATTGTCTCACTCCACCCCTCTTGGCTGTACCCGTAGATGAGTGGTTCTGTCCACAGTGTGCTCATAGACAAGGTTGGTGGTTGAGACTGTTATTGAATCTTTTTTATATTATGAAAGATTTTAGAATTTGTGATGGCAAAAAAACAAACGGGAACCTTCCCAAAAAATTTTTTTTCTAGCCTTCCTTGGGTAGGTTATATGTTTAAATGTTGTAGCCCTCATTCCAAAATTAGGAATTGGAGAATGATCAAATTAAATGAGTATTATGAATTAGTTAATGATCAGTGAATTCACGGCTAAAACCAGAAGTATATAGAATATATGTAGAACAGAACTTGATGCGTTGCTTTATAAATCATTCACAGGTGCAAGTTTGATGAAAAATTCTCCACAGACTGATATTACGACATTCATAATTATAGTTACTTTACGGTAATACATTTAAAAAATTTATTTATAATTTAATCAGACCTATTTTCATCCATAGCTCAAGAGCAAGCCCAGGAAGAGGAAGATGCCGATTATGTGATGACATCTGGCGCCCACCCACGACGTCAAATTGGGCGCACCATGACTCTGCAGCGCGTTAGACACGCGATTGAAGAGATACGAGAGGCTCGGACTCGTAGGATGAGAAACCGGGCTATCGTTTCTGATGAGGAGGTAATTGACATGACACCGAACCACTCTTATATAAATATTAATAACTGTTTAATCAATGGAAAGATTTATTGATTGTATGATACTATGATGCAGATATTATATTAAGAAATATTTGTAAATGTTCAAAGTAGACGTCGACAAGCTTTCATGTCTGTTTTAAAAACTTGAGTTTAAAAAAAAAGGTTCATTAAGAAAAATTAATATTGCTTTAAGCAAAAAAATTCTGTTGTCTTTTGATTTCTTTATTCGGTCACCTTTTGTAGGATACAAGTGACATTCACGAGCCACAAGCTGGATCTTCATCAACTACAGTGAGAAAATCCACCCCAAGGAAATCCCCAACAAAGAGAAAAACCACAAGAAAACGCAGAAAAACGACCCGGAAAAGAAAAACTACCAGGAAGAAAAAAAGTACTAAAACAAAAAGTACAGGAAAAACACCAACAAAAAAGACAACAACAAAAACAGCAAGTGGAAAAAGTCCTGCTAAAGGAACTAAAAGAAAAACAAGAAGAAAGAGAAAAACAAGGAAGAGAAGGACAAAGAAGGTTAATATGAACTGAATTATTAAACATAAGATTCTATTCATTAGGGCTATTCCAGTAAAACATATAACCCCCGGGGGGAAGGCAATCATTTAAAAAGTATATGGGTGGGTGTCTCTTTAGCTAATTTGGACCTCAAAAGGGTTAATTTGCTTCCGTAGGGGGGTGGCATAATTTAAAAGTGCCTTCCCCCCGGGGGTTATATTTTTGAATGGAATAGCCCTTATTTTCTAATCACAGAATAAATCAGGTCTTCCTTATCTTAAGAAATCATCTCTATTTCGTTTTGATATTTTTCTTTTTTTTGGAGAATGTATAAAAAATATTGGTGATCGTAAAATAGTAGACTTATTATCTACCTTATATATATATATATAGAAAACATCAAGAAGAGCGCGTACAGCAAAGCCAGCTCTAGTGTCAACAGCAAAGAGCCGAATAGCAGGAGCATTGGGACTCTCCTCTCCTCCAGTTGGCTGTACCATCCCCCGCCAGAAACTAAAAGTCGAGAAAACTTTTGATATGATTCGGGCTGAGAGTGGAGCTAGCACATTCTCCATATTTGGAAATAGAGAGGAACTCCATCATTTTGATGAGTAAGTGAAGTTTAATATTGTCCTTCTTGATATCTTTTGTAATGTTGTTTTATTAGACATTACTATTACACACATGTGATTTGATTGTTGACGGTTTGTTTGTTTTTTGGGGTGTAAAAACCTTTTATATAGTATTTTATATTTTCTTGGGTGCCAAGAAAGTTGTTTTTTCCAAAAAATGAATTTTGGCATTGACAAAACAATTTAATTTACAAAGCTATTTAAAGAAAAACAATCTGTTTTCAGTGAGTGTGATACTCCATCTCCAAATCCTCCCCAGAGTAAATATTCTCGACAGGCACTTAGTTCCCACAAGCCAATAGGCAGAATACCACAGGCGTAAGTATGGTGAAAAAGTGATGTAACAGTGTGGTTACGGATGTGAATAAAACACCCGATATAAGTCTTGAATTGTTGTTTATACTGCCCTCAAATGTATACAGATTGGATATTTTTGACTTTTTTGTTTACTCTTTTTTCAGAAGGGGAAGTTGAGTAAATAGAGAATAATGCATGAGTGGTCGTTCAATAGTGAATGTTTATAATTTATTGAACAATATTTCTAAAATTGATAAAAATGAGCCTTGCCGACTTATTTTCAATTTAAAGCTGCACTCTCACAGATTAACTGTTTTGGCAACTTATTTATTTTTTTGTCTTGGAATGAGCCAATTTTTGCGTTAATATCTGCAAACTAGTGGTATAACACTGCTGACAAAAAATCAGATCACAGATTTTCATATTTCCGTCAAAAATTGATGTTTTATGGCTAAAAACGTTACTAACGGTTTAAGAAAAATACATAAAACATAAATTTTTGAACTAAACTATGAAAATCTGCGATCTGATTTTTTGTCAGCAGTCTACTATCACCGGTTTCCATGCATTTTTATATAAATGTTCAATCTGTGAGAGCCTTAAGTCAAGGAGTTTAATATGATATTCTATTTATATCTTAAATGATTTGATTATTTAAAGAACTTAATACAGTAAATGTCTATAGAATTCACACAAGTTATAGCGCTATCCATATATGATGTCACATCAAGATTTATTACACTAAGTTATATCAAAATAATATAATATATGAATTATATGATGGCGATGTCATTTATGGTATATTATATAGTAAGACTTGTTTATGTTGTAAAACTGCTTACAAGTCACTTTTTGCTACTTTTTACTTACAAATATATAAATAAATAATTATCTCTTCCAAAGAATACGCCATCAATGTCATATATTTCCTATTTAAAGATAATTGATAGTCATCTTTTTGTTATGTTTTGGTCAGAGTTTTTATAAAACAGGCTTGTAGGTTTTATAAATGTAATGTGATATCATTTAATACGATAATGAAAACTATGGTACTAGCATTCATAAAAAACAAGAAGGCAGTTGTTTCCTTAACTGAAATAAAATAAATATATGAAAAACAAATCTTCTCTTTTACAGTTGTGAGGAGCAGCCGTGATCCATCTATCCCCTGTCTCAATCATCTTGTAGTTAGGTTTGATGTATACTGCTAAGACCGCCTTAGCTAATGTTGTTTTCCATACATAACATTTGAGTCTCAAATTCTATTTTCTCTTGCAGTAGCCAGAAGCAACCCCAATCCACCCCATCCCAGCCCCAATCATCAAACAGCGGGGCGAGTGGCGGGCCGCTAGACCTGCTAAGCTCCATTATGGAGAGCCAAAAACGGCTCAACCTCTCGGGCAAACATGTCACCATCAACAGGGATGGTAGGGTCTTATATTAGTCACTGTGTGGTGGAAAAAATACCAACAAATGCATTTTTATCTGTCATGGAATTGAAGATTTTGAATTTGAGCTTTATGATAAGGATATACCAGTGCTCCAGCTGGGCCTAAATAGCAGGGGGGAGCACCCTTCCTGCCCTTTTCTGTCATCCTGCTGCCTTTTTATTATGCCTTGCTGTGCCCTTTTGTTTGACAGAGCCCTGTTTGATGATTATGAAATTCATTTTATATTAATTGAACATATCAAGTCAATTTTTAGAAATAAGTATAAAAATAATAAACATACATAATTGTGACACTTAAGTAAAGATAACAGCTAAGGTATTGAAAATAAACTATAAGTATTGAAAGTAGTAAAAACACAGACACAAAATTAATTGAATACTGACCCATGCAAATGCCCCATTAAGGCTTATTGAATGTGCTTCAAAAGTGCCCTTTCTGACCTAGCACGCTGCCCTTTTCAAATCCTTGCGGAAGCACTGATATACTTATTATGAATTTTTCATTAAATGACTTTAAGAAGAAAATGCTCTTCATTGTCTTTGTTTTGAAGGAAACCAAAAAACCAAACCAAAATCTTTTTTAACTATTTTTTATGATTTATGAAACATTAATATCATACAGTTGCATATCACAAAGAAAGAATCCATTTGATGCATGTCATGCATGTTTCCTTGAGTTTTAAAAAGAAACTAATAGCAGCCGTTGAAGTTCTATCTTTTGAAAAAAAAGCTGGTATTTTTGCCTGATATTTGGCTGTAAAAGTTGTGATACCCAATTCTAAAAGCCTAAAAAAAAAAATTACCACTCACAGGCTTCTATGATTGTGCTAATTTCAAACCCTGATTGCATTCAAATCTTTTATTTTCAGGGTCTCTGATCACTAAAACAGAGGATTCCTCATCAAAGTCATCAGAGAAGCCCCAATCTTCACAGACATTATTCAGGTCTTCATTTGCTGCAGTGGATATGACCAATGAAAAAACCCCATCTGTTCTGTCAACATTAAAAACTAAAAATGATGATAATGACGTTTATGATCCTGCTCATCCGACAGATGAGTTAGAAGACTGTGAAGCAGAGTTTAGTGATGATAGTGATGCTAAACCTGTGGATGTAAATAATAGTGAGAAAACAAATGAAGGAGCTGCTGACACTATTGATGAATATGATCCTGCTCATCCGACAGATGATGTAAGTTCTGAAGATGACAACGTTGAAAGTGCTGAGGAGATACAGCCTAATGTTAATGAGACTGATACAGATGGTGGTGAGAATGAGGGTAGTAGTAGTGATGTATTAAAAACTGATTTTTCTGCTTTACAAGATACAAATGAAGATTCTTTGGATTTTGTTTTAGCAAAAGGCACTGTTGATGAAGATGACTTTCAGTTAGAAAAAGATACTGATGAATTACAAAAGGAAGATACTAGTTCTTCTAAAAATCTTGAAGCAGATGATACTTCTGTAAAATGTGTTGATCTTAAACCTGAGCTAAAACCTGAAAAAGTTTCAACTGAAGTTCAACTCGCACCGCAGAAAAAAATAGAAAAAGAACAAGTTGAGTCTAAACCTATTGTTGAAAATAAAGACTTCGAGGACTCTGACAGTAAAAATAAGAAGAAATCCCCTGAAAAACTCTCCCCTTTAAAAATCCTTTCAAATATTTCGCCAAAAAAGTCACCAAGTATCAAAGTAACAGAAACTAGTAAAAAATCACCAGGTAGTGCTAAACCATTTGAAATTAACAGAAAAGCTCTTTTTGAAAAACAAAGATTGTGGGGAAAAGTTGATTTCTCTGCAGATGTTGATTTTAGTGAAGGAGCATTTCCTGAAACGTTTAAACTTGATACAAAAACAATTGAAGATGCATTTAAAGATACTAAAGCTAAAGCTGAAAAATTGGAGCCAGAAGTAAAAGCGATTGATAATAAAGATTCAGAACCTGAAGTTAAAGAGACTAATCTGAAAGGTAATGCAAAAGCGGAAAAAGGTTCATCTATAGAAAAGGACTGTCCTAAGGAAAAAGTAAAAGACAGTGTAAGTAAGTCAAGTGAAAAGGTGAAAGGAGTGGATAATGTATCTGAGGATTTAAAAGGTGCTAAGACTGAATCTAAGTCGAAAAAATCTAAAGATGAAAAGGTTTACTTAAGTGGTAAGTTTAAGCCACTTGATAAAGATGAAATTTCTTCGAGTAAGAAAATGACTGTTAGTGATAGGTTTAAGAAAATAGGTGAATCTTCAAAAGTTAGTGACACTATTGAGGAAGAAGATCCTATACATGAAATGCGGAAGTTAGATAAACAGTTGTCTCTAGAATTTGGTGAGTCTGATTATGGAAAGAAAAAAGACAAAGACCAAAAGAAAGTAAAACGAAAAGTAAGTGTTGATAGTGAGGAGGTTTATATAGAAAAGAGACATAGAAAAGAGTCAAAAGACGGCAGGAAGGTTGATCTTGGTTACAAGTTAGTTCATGAGGAATATGAAGAGGGTGAAGTTGATGATGATGTTAAGACGAGAGAAAAACGTAAGAAAGATAGAAAGAAGAAAAAGTATTCTGATGATAATGAAGACATTGACACTAGAATAGTGATTCAGGTAACTCAAAATACGGAAAATAGAACTGTTTGGGAGGAAGATGAAAAAGAGAAAAGGAAAAAGCGAGGCAGGGAAGATCGTAAGAGAGAGAACGATAGAGATAAAGATGGTAAGAGAGATAGAAAGCACAGAAGAGTCAAATCAAGGAGTAGGTCACATGAACGAAAAAATAGATCTCGGTCGAAAGATCGCAAAAGATCTACATCTCGTTCTAGAGATAGATTACGAAGAAAACGCAAGGACAGAAGCAGAGATAAAAGTGTGTCAAGAGACAGATCTCTGGATAGATCTCATAAGAAAAAGAAGAAGGATAAAAGTAGGGAAAGGAACAGAAGTAGAAGCAGGGAAAGAGAAAGAAGTAGAAGGGAATGGAGTAGAGAGAAGAGTAGAGAAAAAGAATGGAGCCGAGAGAGAGATTGGAGTGCGGAGCGAGGTAGAGGTCGAGATAGTAAAAGAAGTAGGGAAGACTCTTTTGAAAGGGTGGACATATTTGGTAGAGCAAAAAGTCCTTTTAGTAGGAAAGAGTTTTTGAAAGTTAAAGAAAGGGATCGTAAAAATTCAGGCAAACTTAGTGATTTATTGGACAATGATATGTCGTTAGTAAAGAAAAGTAGATATGATGAAATTTCTTCAGATTCTGATAAAATGTCCCCTGAGACTCTAAATAGAATCGAAAAAATTGAAACAGTGTCCAGAATTGAAACATCTAGAGATAGAGTCGCTCTTCCATATGTTGAACATGAAGATAAGGATGATGAATTTGATGATGAGCCAGAGGAAACTGAACAGTTCCAATATACGGATAGGGATGAGTTTCTGGGTCAAAACAAAAGCAAACAACAAAGGCAAAACCTTATTACAATTGGTGTTTCTGGTGACTTTGACCCAAAGAAGCCCCAGCCACCATTGCCAGAGCCATTATCTGCACCGACCCCTCCTCTCCCCCCTCAGTTCCCACCACCTCCCCCGGGCCCCCCACCACAGGGCCCACCCCCAGGCAGTATTCTTATTCAGGAACCCCCACCCGGACAGGGAATTCTGGGTGAGGGGCCAATATTGCTCCAGGGTCCTCCACCGCCTATGGATGGACCACCTCCAGGATTGCTACAACAGAGACCAAACATATCACTACCAATGAACATAAATGTTATGCCACCAGGTTTTCATAGAGGTTTGCCTCCTACAATAACACCACAGAGACAGCTTATTATGAGTCCCATGAGGCAAGCTATACCACGGATGCATCCTAGTCAGTTTGGAGGTCAAAGGTTACCTGGACAGTTAATAAATGGGCCATTTGAGGATGGTCCGCATAATTTTCCGCCAGGTCATCCTCAGTTCTCTGGAGTCAGTGGAGAGCCACCTCAGCAACTTATTCCAATCTCAACAAACACGCCGCCACCGAACATAGTGTCAATCTCTGTTGATGAATCTAACCATGTGCTAGCCCCACCCCGAGGGCCAGAATCCCGGCTAATCCACCTTGGACCTGATCCCCGGGCACCCCCACCCCGTCTACCCATCCCTCTACTCCCCACAGCTTCAGAGGCATCCATCTCGGCCATGGTTACCAGACCACCGCCCAGCACTAGTATGATGTCTATGCCACCGCCTTCTGGCAACATTGGGCATCCTCCAAACTCAGTATCCGCGATCCTCGGGTTGGCAAGAATGGGGGCTGGAGCACCACCTATGGGAGATCAGATCAGACCAATGCAGGCATTGAATCAGCTGGAGAAAATAAGTGAGTTGTTAAATACCCAGTCCAAACTGATGACTATAAAACATGTTAATGGTGATGAGTTTGGTATGAATAAGAACAGTTCAGATGGTGTGTTTAAAGTGCCACTGCCTCCTGGCATGAAAGGAGGGAGGCTTGAACCAGAGACTAATGAGGTTGTAGACATGGATATGGGATCTCCGATCATGGATGAGGGGAACATTGAACTTCCGGTCTCGCCACAGTTTGATAACCTCATTGACAATCCTGAGGATCTGCTTGAAGAAGACTTCAATAAGAAAATGCAAAAACTGAATGATAAAGACAGCGGCAGGCATGAAAATAGTGAGAAAGACAAGAGTGCAACTCCAGCTAAGATAAAGGACTTAAAAGAATCAGAATCAGGGAAGAAAGATTCTCCGAAGAAGTCGCGAGAAGATCGCCACCACAGGAAACATTCAAAGGAGAATCGCCACCATTCGCGTCGACACAAGGAGGTTGGAGACCAGGACTTGAAGGAGAAAGCTCTTAAAGATGCTCACATTGATCTCGACTCTCATGACGTGACTTCTGCAGTGGAAATGACCAACAAAGAAAAGGTAATTGAGATATGGGTAATTTTTTACATCAAATTCAGGCTTTGTTAGATATTGGTCTGGGACAGTCCTCATGTTCAATATGAAGTAGAATAAAGAATCAGATATGAACATGGCCTTCTGCAGCCAATTGTTTAAAACCAGTTCAGTTTAAATGGTAAGAATTATCCATAATGTTTAATGATTGGTCAATATTTATCCAATAATACCCTAAGGTACTGACCAATCAAATCAGTTTAATGAGTCAACCAGGCAAAAGATAACCTGCAGACAAACTCATCAAGTTGCAGTTGGCTGCTGGCTTTAAAAGGGACTTTACATCAGATTGGCACCAAAAAGTTTTTTTCTTTAACGAATCTCAGGACAATTATTGAATTAAATGTTTTATTCTTTGATATCATAATTGTTATTTTTTTTTACCAAAATGTAAAAAAAAATCAAGTCGGAGACCAGGTTCAAACCAGTGTCGCCAAAATTGAAGTCCAGTGTTGTATCCACTGTGCTACGAAGGCTTACCCTAAATGGATGGAATATTTAAGATAAATACATAACTTGGTAATATCACTTCATAACATTGACTAGCCATTCATGCATAAGGAATTAATTCTTCTAGGTAGACATAGCTAGTAAACTTTTTTAAGAGAAAAATACGAAAAAACTGCATTGAAAAAATAAAATAATTGTAAACTACGTAGTACTTCAGTTTGTATGTATCAATGCATTTTATACATCAATACCAAGTTTATGTCAGTTTTCGACAATTTTCTTCTTTTTTTTCCCGCTATTTTATGATACAGGGTGCAGCCCCTTTAATTGGGTTGCATCACAGGATGTTTGGATCCATCTTTTTTTTTCACGAAATTGAACCGTTTGTTTAACTTTCATTATTTAAGTTAATTTTATGCTGAGTGCAAAGGTAAAAAATATGGTAAGGCTTTGGCTATAGTCCAGAAATCCAAATATTTGAAATAATTATCTGAAAATGTTACATACCAGTTTTGCCAAAATAAAATCTAAATATGTAAAAACAATTTCTTAATGAAAAATGTCCCTGCTTCTATGCATCTTCTTGACCCTTTTTCATTACATGATAACCAAGTGTCAGCATTAGGCAACCAAGCAGATCCTTCCGTTTATCCCAATCTGTAAAGTCTGCTTAATACAAAAATAGCATAACTTACAAGCTTTCAGTTTTACTCCTTTCACATAACATTGATACAGGCACCAATTGAGATAATAAATCAGTTGAATGGCTGTGTATGTTGAAGGTTGTTGTGATAAATCATTGTTTTTCCAAGAATCACTGGGAACGGTTTCTGTATTTGACAGTATTGCAATATCCTTTTCAATCAGAAATGTCATTATTAAATATTTCCCAGAACTCGGTCATCAGTAAACAAACAGAACAGGTTATTCTGAGGGTTCAGTCCAATTTCTTAGAAGAGAATTCTATTTTAAAATCACTAGTAGGGAGTCCAAAATTAGAAAATAATCATATAATGGAACTGCGGGTTGTGGAGATGGTTAAAATAGCCATCAAGGAGTGTAATTCCAACTTAATATAAAATCATTGTTTTGAAAACCGATTTTGACATTCAAATACCAAACGTTTGATTGAATATTTGAATATTCATTTGTATTGCTAAAAATCAGTGAAAAATGTTCTGAATTAATAATCAGTTTATTATAACCTACCCATGAGTGGCTCCCCTTTCACAGTATCTAAAGAAGGAGGAATGTTGAGCGGAGTTTAAGATGGCATTCAAGGTGTTCGACTCAACAACATGAAATATAATTAGTTTTTTTTAACCTTACCTTGTCAAATTAGTATAATATTACCTAACCAATTATGTGGAGTCCCACCCGCAGTACTTCAGTCTTGATGAAGCTCTTCCTGCAGCAGGGTATTTTTGAGGAAATGAACCGAGCCATTTCTACTGGACAGTATATTATAAAATAAATTAGTTTAGTATAACCTATCAAACCATGTGCAATTAATATAAAATTACATAAATATGTGATTGTCTCCCTTTCATAGTACTTGAAGAAGCTCCACCTGCAGGAGCGTGTTGTGGAGGAAGTGAAGATGGCCGTCAAGCCATTCTACTCCAGTAAACGCATCAACAAAGACCAGTACAAGGAGATTCTCAGGAAAGCTGTGCCCAAGGTATGCTAGCTGGGGTTTAACACGTCAACTTAAAGTATACAGATTTAAATTTGGTCAAATTCATGTGCTAAAATACCATTTGTCATTCCTGGATGAGGGCCAGAAATAATCATTGACGAAGCTCCAAATTGGGATCGATCCTTGAGCTGAGCCCTTTATGCTTATAGTCCACAAGAAGAAACCTTGATTCACTTGACTTTAAGCCTTTAAGTCCTGTCTGCAATATAATCGTTTTTTATCGAAATAAAAGTGAAAATCTTAGTGAAGTACATGTAAGTAAGCAATTTTAGTTGGTCAACCTATGTTATTTGTGTATATTTCTATCATTTTTTGCTCGACTATTCGAAGAATAAGGAGAGCTATCCTAGTCACCCGAGCGTCGGTGTCGGCGTAACCACTTATGTTAAAGTTTTGTAAGAGTTGGTGTACCACCTCAAATATTTTCAAAGTCCATTGACATAATTATGGCTTTGAAACTTTGCACGCTTGTTCACCATCATGCCCCCCAGCCTGTACACAGAAGGAGGTAACTCTATCAAGCATTTTGACAAAATTATGCCCCTTTTTCGACTTAGGATTTATGTTAAAGTTTGCGTACCACCTCAAATATTTTCAAATTCCATTGACATCTGGCTTAGAATCTTTGCACGCTTGTTCACCATCATACCCCCAACCTGTACACAGGAGGAGGTAACTCTATCAAGCATTTTGGCAAAATTATGCCCCTTTTTCGACTTAGAATTTACGTTAAAGTTTGCCTACCACATCAAATATTTTCCAAATATTCAATTTTTGTAAATATCTCAGCACATCATGTATTGCATTCAAATCTAATCTAACAGTGATCCATGCATGTTTCGCCAAAACTTTACAATCCATACACCGAAAAGCGGTGGAATAGTCGAGCGTGCTGTCTCTGTGACAGCTCTTGTTTTGTCACCTTTTCATTTTTTCGAAGAAAAAAGTTGAGATAATGTCAAAGCCATGGTGTTCTTGTCAGCATTGTGCAAATTTTTTAACCAAGGGTATAACTCAAAAATCCTTGATTCATATGAAACTTGGTACATACGTTGTAGAAGATAATGCGCACATGATATTTGCCTTTAACTTCTGTACATGTTTCTTTACAGATATGCCATAGCAAGAGTGGAAACATCAACCCCAACAAGATCAAGAACCTTGTTGAGGCGTATGTGGACAAAATGTCTAAGCCCGACATGGACTCCCCGCCATCGGACGATATCTCCCCCGGCCCAAAAGCAAACGGGGAGCGGGTTAAAACAGTCAAAACAGGGCGGTGATGAATCGGTGTTCAATAGATGCAGCAAACAGTGTACAGTTGTAAACCATACATGGAATTGTGTAATATACTGAGCTTTCATAAAGAAGTATTGTGCTTAAGACATAGAATTATGATTGGCTTGATTACCATGTTTATAACATGAGTGAACATTTTAATAGTGGATTAATAGAGGATCATTTGAATGACATTGATTAGGAATGTTTGAAAGATGTATTATAAATGTATGATAAAATAATAATGCATTTTCATGTGTTATTTGCATACTTCTTTAATTGTTAAATGTGTTGATTAACCTTTTGGGTAAACCTGCTTTGAAAGCAAAATTTGAATTTAAAATTATGGACTATAAATAACGTGTTTTGATAAAGTATTTGCTCATTTGTGAATATGACAATTTTAGATTTTCTTTTAAGTTTTTAATCGACTGTTTCTGAGGCTTTTCACTTTTGATGTTTTGATTTCGTTTATTTATGGAAACTTAATAGGAAAATGATGGTGCAAAGGAAAAGATCAAAGGATTTGGATTAATAGAGCAATAGTGATTTTGTGTTCTGCTGAAAATAATAATGCCTGTCCTTTTTAAATGAAAGGCATAATTTTCTACAATTTCTACATTAATATATCTTTAATCATGAGAAACAATGAAAGAAAACAAAGGGATAATTATGGTTATCTTTGATCTTGATCAACACAATTTTCACTATTTTTCATAAAATCTTATTTCTGTCAAAACTTCAATAAAATTACATGACAGGTGTAGAAATAATGATATTATATTCATTTATGTTCAAATTTCGAGCTGTCATAGACAATTCCTGCTTAATTTTCATCAACAACACAAACCAAGTGCAAATTGAAATACCTGAAATAACAATGTTATCTCTGACAGCATGCTGTGACTGATATGCAAAAATGCTAAAAACCATTGTAAGGAACTGTTATATTAGGACATGTATTCTAAATAAACTAGTCTGCACAAACTCAGTAATAAGACCACCCTCAGTAATAAGACCACCCAGCTTTTAAGACCATTTTCTCAAAGTCCCACAGGTGGTCTGAATAGAGGGGTTTTACTGTATTTTTTTGAAATGGTTATTTTGTTAAGACATCTTTTAATACGTAGTCAAAATATTGTTAAAAGTAAAGAAAACAGCAGTATTTATTAATGCTGTCTTGTTTTACCTCTGCTGCCTTAAAATATTACTACTTCAAGCAAAATCTTCATGAACACAAATGATTTTGTTCCTGCAAAAACTCTTTACAAAAAAACAACAGCTTTGGATTGTAATGAATTTAATTTGAGAGAAGAATGTCATTCCTTTTATTAATAGTTTTGCTTTTAATGGCATTATTTAAAAGCGGCATTTTTATACTGAAAAAAATTCTAACAGTTATTTTGAAATAGAATCATCCTTGTAAAATATGCATTACATCTCATCATGGTAAGATGTATTACGGTTATTTGTGCATTCTGATGTACACCCCATTTGTATAAAACTGTTAAAAAATGTCAGTCATCCTCTTTGATAATAAATTGTAAAATTGTTATGTGTGTATGTCTTTTTAGCTCGACTATTCGAAGAATAAGGAGGGCTTTACTACTCACCCCAGTGTCTGCGTCGGCGTCTGGTTAAAGTTTTAGGGCAAGTTGCCAACTTGAGATTTTCACTTATAACTCCAATACCCTTCATTTTATTCACTTAATACTTCACACAGTTGTTCAGGGCCATCACTTAATGAGGTTAGATAACTCCATATTATGGCCCCTGATTGACTATGGAACTTACGTTAAAGTTCTAGGGCAGGTTGGGATATTTAAGGAATGAATTGCGGGGTTGATTTGGCTGGTCAAAGTGTGTGGAGTCACACCTTGGTTAAGGTTTTGCGTGCAAGCACACATAGGTTAATATCTCAGCAACTACTTGAGGTATTGCATTGAGACTTTATACAATGATACTCAACCATCCAACCTACTTAATTAACTAAGTTAGATAACTCTAGTTTGCATTTAATGCAAATAATAGGCCTTTAGTATTCGACTTAGAAATTCTGGTTAAGGTTTTGCGTGCAAGCACACATAGGTTAATATCTCAGCAACTACTTGAGGTATTGCATTGAGACTTTATATAATGATACTCAACCATCCAACCTACTTCATTAACTAAGTTAGATAACTCTAGTTTGCATTTAATGCAAATAATAGGCCTTTATTATTCGACTTAGAAATTCTGGTTAACCCTTTCACTGCCAACGCTGAAATTACCAAATGACGTCGCCTGTGCCAAACGTGTAATTTAGCGCATTTCAAAAACGTCGCAAATTAGGAAATACGCATTTCAGTAGACATACGCTCAGTAAAGGTTAAATAGTTTCCGTTTCTCTTTTGTTTAATGTATGCTTTGGAGGGTCTTAAAGATAAACACATTTGAAAGTTTTAAAAATTACCACATTTTTATTTTGTAAACATGTTTTTAAAGATAAACAAAGTCTATACAGGTTACATTTTGTAATTTTAAATATAAACAGATACTTTTATGTTATTTTAAGATAAACATAGGCATTAAAACGATAAGCATACACAGGAGATGGAGGAACATGAGACAACACAGAGTTTAAGATGCAGCCAATGCCGGTATTGGGTGCACACCCCAAGTACCATTTATTATTTAAAAGCGTTTAAGGGGAGTAAGTTTTATTCCCAATGATGACTGGAGGTTGGTTTTGAATGAAGATTTTGTCATTAAATCTAATCATGAATCATACATGTCATTTTTTGAAAGACTCCCCAGGGGATTTCGTTCAGCATTCCAGGGGATTTGAGTCCCATACCAGGGGGTTTTCATAATCGCCATTTTCATAATTTAATTCTGGAGGATGTTCATCCCCAACCGGGGGATGGTTCGAAATTCCGGGGGACATTCCCCCCGCTGGGGGATATAGCGTGTATTATGAATGAATAACTTCTCTAAATCATCATTATTTTGAGCTAATTCGTCATCATGCTACATCAGGAGAGTTGCGATTTCTTCTTTAAATTTTTGAATACAAAAAAATGTAAATCGAAACTGCTTTCGTAATTTAGTGGACACGTATGGTCAAATGGATGCAAATGACCCAACACTTGCAACACAGTGAACCCTCATTTATGTCTTCGTCGCCACAACCAGAAGACGTACGCTTCAATATAACCGTCTAGCACTCTCAGTTCTGGAGGCGTGCGTCGAGCAGACACAGTAAACGTGGTAGTACCAACGCTTCGCAACCGCGTCTACGCGTTAATGGAAAAATTGACAAAGTATATGACGTATTTTAACGTGGTTCACGGTTAACTCGACGATCATTTAATTATTTAATACCTTTCAACGCTTTGAAATTGCTGTAGAGGTGTTTTATTATTAGTATTATTAATTAATCTACTACTAACTCGTATGTGAATTGATGCAAATTGCTTCCAATAAAGGCAACCTTCAACCAGCTTACAAACAGAAACAACCAGGAAGGAAACTTTCAAGAAAGATATGAAATATAATGCAGGGGTTCAAAGAGCTGATAATTGTCAATCCTGAAAATAAGTCGTGGGTCTGTTTGAATATGACTGATCAATGCCCAAAGCAGAGCTCAGAACCCTTTTGAAATTGTTTTTGGAATGTCTTTAATATTCATTTCAAGGTAATTCCTATTGTTTTTATACAAATGTGTGTGCAGCTCCACCCCAAACTGTAAAATAGTCTGAAGTTAAAAGCTCTGAATCCTGATTTCAGGATTAATCCAGATCTCTAGAACTCGATGATTCAATCACTATGTCCATTGATAAGATGGTACATCCTTCTGTAGCTACAGGTGGAAGCATATTATGTAAGCATAGATATGAATAATAAACACTATCTACACATAACCTTACTTAAACCATAACTATAATATGGGTCTTAACACACAGAAACAGCCCTTCATTATAAACAAGGTTCCCACAATTTTCTTTCAGAAAAATTCAAGGTCTTTGAGTTTTATTTTTCAAGTTGTTTTGGTTGTTTTTATAATGTCTTTGAAAACCATTAACAAAAACAGATTATTAACTAGAGCTGTCACAGGAGTGACGAATACCCCCAAATGCCGCCTGGACACAGGAATGGCAAACCATTCCTTTGAAAAGAGGCCATAACTCCAAGGTTACTGCACACTGCATCTTCTTTTATCATGCATGTATTGTTTTATTTAAATCTGTTGAGTAATTTAGAAGTTACACTGCTGACAAGAAAAACTAGTCTTTCATGAGTTTTCGTCCGGAAACTGTTTTTCTATTTTTAGTAACAGTGACCTTGATCTTGGCCCCACCAGCCCCAATATCGAACTTGACCTGTATCTTCTGATGTTACACCTGTGTACCAAAAATTGTTCAAATCTGTCTCGCCTTTCATGAGTTATCGTCCGGAAACCGTTTTTCTATTTTTAGAAACAGTGACCTTGACCTTGGCCCCACCAGCCCCAATATCGAACTTGACCTGTATCTTCTGATGTTACACCTGTGTACCAAAAATTGTTCAAATCTGTCAAGCCTTTCATGAGTTATCGTCCGGAAACCGTTTTTCTATTTTTATTAACAGTGACCTTGACTTTGGCCCCACCAGCCCCAATATCGAACTTGACCTGTATCTTCTGATGTTACACCTGTGTACCAAAAAATGTTCAAATCTGTCTAGCCTTTCATGAGTTATCGTCCGGAAACCGTTTTTCTATTTTTAGTAACAGTGACCTTGACCTTGGCCCCACCAGCCCCAATATCGAACTTGACCTGTATCTTCTGATGTCACACCTGTGTACCAAAAATTGTTCAAATCTGTCTAGCCTTTCATGAGTTATCGTCCGGAAACCGTTCTTCTATTTTTAGTAACAGTGACCTTGACCTTGGCCCCACCAGCCCCAATATCGAACTTGACCTGTATCTTCTGATGTTACACCTGTGTACCATTTTTTTTCAAATCTGTCTAGCCTTTCATGAGTTATCTTCCGGAAACTATGAAAACCGACCGACCGACCGACCGACATACTGACCGACCGACAGACCGACAGACTGACCGACCGACAAGCTCACTTCTATATACCCCCTCAAACTTCGTTTGTGGGCGTATAAATGAAACTGACTTAAACAATGTTATAATTCGTACTGTTAATACTTATCAGTAATCAGTTCATCAAAAGGTGTTCTCCGTTTAGGATAGCTCTTACTCGCACGATTTCGTTAAAGTTCGTCCCGAAAATCATGACATGGGGACAATGACCATCTCGATGATTTATGGCACTGTCTTTAAGGCTTGCCATTACGTTTCTACAAGCGCTAAATGACGTTTGTATACGCCGTTGCCACCTACGACGATGTCCGAAACTTTGTTAAAGAAATAAGCAAAGATGGACACTCTTGGTTTCTTAATTGTATGCGTGTGGTGCATCTTGCTGCAATCTTCAGTATCGTAGTGTATTCATAAAGGTAGCCTAAGATAACCGTACCGTAAAACGTAACATGAATCGTAAAAAAATCAAAACAAAATCAGACATTTTGTTCTGACAGATGATTCTTTTCCTTTTAAGTATATGTATATTAGGAATATAAAATGATAGCTGATTGTACTTTCTAGCTATAATGGCCAAAGGCAAGTATTGATATCGTTATCATGCCAATCTTTTTTATTTGCATGGCCTTCACTTAAATGGTAATATTGGCACTGTTCGACTTTTTACAAAATATTAATTACCTTTATTGCAAAGATAGTCTGTAAATATAACGTATCGATGTAACACGCATCGTTGAATTCTGCAGTTATACGACTGTATACATACCCACAGCAGAGCTATTGAAAACGTGTCTTCTTACGCTTGTATTAAAGCGGATCGTGCACGAGAATTTCGAGAAATCCCACTAGTCATTAAGTTGTTTTTAGAAAGGCTATACTAATAATCTAATGTTTATCATTTGGGAAAATATTTATATCTGTCAATTTATGAATCTGTATTTATTCATTAAAGCATTTATTTCCTCACTAATATATGCAATTCACTTATCATCGTATAAGTCAGATACAGTTACTCGTTTGTTCGTTATTTCGTGGTGAAAACTCATACTGTATCTATAATTAGACCCCTCTCGAGACGAGGAAGATTACAAGTCTTCATCAAAATAAAGGCAGAACGTAAATGTTAATTATGTCTACAGAATTCTTTTGAGTCAGAATTTCAGTTCCTACTGTTGTTCCACTTAGAGAGATACACGTAGAAAACATGGAATTAAATCAAACTGGCCTATCTTAGTGAAAATCAATAAATTAAATCAGATGTGATGAAGTTTTTACACTTTTTGCACGTTTGTGACTTGGCCATATCAATATCTATTTTGCGTAATCGGCCAAAGGCAAAATGCTGATTGGCCAATAAATAATTGTGACATGTTTTAAATAAATAAATGCAAACTTTAAATTCGCCACACCAGGACACGCTATATACACATGATTCATCTAATCAATGCCAGGACAGCAACCACTCTAAAATTTAAATATCCAAACAAAAGAGACTGTGGAAGGATTATATATTCAAACAATGTATTCTAGCCCCTGGACATGTGTACAATTAGGTTTGAGTGAACGGAGTCATATGTGGTCAATCTTGCATATTAATACCTGTGTACGCTTTACCTTGGTCAGTTGAAGCAGAAAAGCCAAAAAAAAAAAAAAATTCTTATAGTGGCTGCCATGAGGAAAATCTTGTCTGTTTTCAGGTATTTCTTTTGAGTTGTGTTTAGATTCATTATTGTGTTGGATTATGCGGAACTGTTTCCATTGCGTTTTCGCTTTTCTTTTACTTGCTGGTTGTGAAACAAATCGCTAAGGACATTGGATCATTCAAAGGGTACCATATCTCAGCTAAATAGCGAAATATTTACAAGAATGTCAGCTTTATCTTCATTTTTCTGTCGAACGATTCTCTCTCTCGCTCTCTCTCTCTCTCTCTATATATATATATAGAGAGAGAGAGTGTGTGTGTGTGAGTGCTTAGTCCGGAAGTATTTAAAATCAGTGTTATATCGTTCAAATAGTCACTGACGTCTCTCCACGATCCATTGACGCACACCCACTACGTATTTACCTTCGCCCCATGCAGTTGCCATGGAAACACAAACGAAAGGCAAGTTTTAAATAACTCTTGCTCTTGTATTAGAATGAGTTTAAACCAAAATCATCTTTTACATTTTAGTTATGGCACTATCTGCACTATTAGGATCATTTCCCATCAAATGTCAAGTTGAAACTGTTTTCTCTAATAGGTCATATTCTATTTCAATAGCTTATCATTTATGAACTACAATAAAATGGGAAAACATGAATTAAGAACTCTTATGTTCATTATGAAATCAATAATTCTTTGGGAGAAAAAGTCTTACAAAAATTGCAAACAGGCTTTTTTTGTTGAAGAAATACATCAAGAAAAACATTTAGATTATACTTTTTGTTTTAGTAAACTTTTATTGAATAAGTGGTTCAACACTTTCAGCGTCTATGGTACCGGAAGTGTCCAATTATCCAACCGGAAGTGATGCCCCTTACAGCTGAGTTGGCTAGGTCACCAGGTGGCTATGGGCGACAACTCATTGGTGATGACTGGGCTGTACCAGGTGAGCAGTGTATCATCGATGAGGTTTATAAATCGCTTAAAATAATCACATAGAATTTGCACATTGTTTTATACTTTTTTGGTATCTTGACCATTCATTAGAATCTGTACATTTGCATTGATGTTTTAAGAAATGCACTTGTAATTTGGATGTTGAACTATTGAAAAGAGTTACTGCATCTGTTCAATGTTACAGAATCAACGGTACCAGAGGTGGCTAACCATCCAATCGGAGGAGATGCCCTTTGCAGTGGAGTTGGCGAAGAGGCGTTATGCGGCTACAGTTTGAGTCAGGTTTGCGTGGAAAACTTCATAAACAAAGATATGTATTATTTTGTTCACATTTTGTATAAGTTTTTATCTGCACTATTTGTCCTTTTTTACAAATTCATCTTAAAAGAATGTTTTCACTAATTATGTCACTTTATATTTCATAGCCTTATGATGAACTAATTAAATTTATTGACAACTTTTTCAAAAGTTCTTATTGAATCAATAATTTATTTAACATATTAATGATTCTTCGATTTTTTTAATTTTTTTAAAATATACGAAAATTGAAAAGGCATTTTCTGTTGGTTTTAGAAATTTTAAAGTGAAAATGCTAAAAGGTGCCAGCATCCTTTCCCAAGATTTCTTTAACCAAACCCAAGTAGCAGAAAATGTTTATTTCTTTTTCGTGTATGTCAAAATATTACATTTGAAATTAAAATGTTTCACATTGTAGGGGCTTCATTTGTTTAAGTCTAAACGTGGTTTAAAATAAACCTGTAGGAAAGGCTCATGAAATGAGAGTGCAAAACACCATCAAAACTGATTTTATTCATATGCATATATTTATTTAATTAACATAACTTAATTTATTTCGAATGATATTAGTTTATTATTTCTTCAATTCACATGTTTAACAATTGTTTATTTAATTATGATACTTTGCTTATTTTATATATAATTAACCAATTGAAATAATTGATCGCATCGATTTTTCATATAAATATCAATGTTACAGCGTCCACGGTACCTGAAGTGGCCAAACCATCCAACCCGAAGAGATGCCCTTTGCAGTGGAGTTGGCGAAGAGGCGTAATGCGGCTACCTTTGGAGTCAGGTTTGCGTAAGGTTATGTGGACAACTTCATCAACAAAGATAAGTGTTATTTTGCTCACATCTTATATAAGTTTTAGTTTTCACTGTTTGCTCAGCACTTCCTTTTTAAACAATTCATCTTAAAAGAATGTTTTCACTAAGTATGTCACTTTATATTTCATAGCCTTATGGTGAATTAATTAAAATATATGGACAACTTTTTTTAAAGGTTCTTATTTAACATATCAATTATTCTTAAAATTAATGATTCTTTTTTCCAAATACACGAAATTGAAAAGGCATTTTCTGTTGGTTTTAGAAATCTTACAGTGAAAATGCTAAAAGGTGCCAGCATCCTTTCCCAAGATTTCTTTAACCGAACTCGAGTACAGAATATGTTTATTTCTTTTTCGTGTATGTCAAAATATAATTTACTTAAATAAGATGTTTCACATTGGAGGGGCTTCATTTGTATAAGTCTAAACGTGGTTAATAATTTAACTGGTAGGAAAGGCTCATGAAATGAGAGTGCACAATAATGTAAAACTGATTTAGTTTATATAACAAAAAAATGTTTCATAAACATATTTTCATTTATTTCAAATTATATAAGTTTATAACTACTTAACTCACAAGTTTAACAATTGTTTATTAATTTTGATACTTGCTTATTATATATATATAAACTACTCATTGAAATAATTTAATGCATCGGTTTTTCTCATAGATGGTCATGTTACAGCGTCCACGGAACCTGAAGTGGCCAAATATTCAACCGGAAGAGATGCCCTTTGCAGTGGAGTTGGTGAAGATGCGTAATGCGGCTACAGTTGGAGTCAGGTTTGCGTAAGGTTATGTGGACAACTTCATCAACAAAGATATGTATTATTTTGCTCAATTTTTATATAAGTTGATGTATGCAATATTAGGATCAGCATTGTTTTTTTTTAAATTATCCATCTTAAAGTTAAGTTAAAAGAATGTTTTCAATAAGTTGGTCACTTTACATTTCATAGCCTTATGATGAATTAGTTTAAGTATATGGACAACATTTTAAAAGGTTCTTATTGAATCAATTATTTTATTAAACATATCAATGATTCTTCGAATTACTATTCTTTTTTACTAAAAAAATAAAATTTGAACACGCATTTTCTGTTGGTTTTAGAAATCTTACAGTGAAAATGCTAAAAGGTGCCAGCATCCTTTCCCAAGATTTCTTTAACCGATCCCAAGTAGCAGAAAATGGGTTTTCATTTTCTTGTATGGCAAAATAAAATATCTTTAAGTGAAATGTTTTACGTTTTACATGGGGGGGGGGGGGCGGCTTCATTTGTATAAGTCTAAACGTGATTTATAATAAACCTGTAGGAAAGGCTTATGAAATGAGAGTGCAAAACACTATAAAACTGATTTTATTCATATGCTTATATTTGTTGAAATAACATAATTTAATTGATTTGGAATGATATTAGTTTATAACTTCTTTAATTCACATGTTTAACAATTGTTTATTTAATTATGATACTTGCTTGTTTTATGTATAAACTACTTATTGAAATAATATACCGCATCTTTTTTTCTTATAAATATCAATATTACAGCGTCCACGGTACCTGAAGTGGCCAAACCATCCAACCCGAAGAGATGCCCTTTGCAGTGGAGTTGGCGAAGAGGCGTAATGCGGCTACCTTTGGAGTCAGGTTTGCGTAAGGTTATGTGGACAACTTCATCAACAAAGATATGTATTATTTTGCTCACATCTTATATAAGTTTTAGTTTTTACTGTTTGCTCAGCACTTCCTTTTTAAACAGCTCATCTTAAAAGAATGTTTTCACTAAGTATGTCACTTTATATTTCATAGCCTTATGTTGAATTAATTAAAATATATGGACAACTTTTTTAAAGGTTCTTATTAAACATATCAATTATTCTTAAAATTAATGATTCTTTTTTCCAAATACACGAAATTGAAAAGGCATTTTCTGTTGGTTTTAGAAATCTTACAGTGAAAATGCTAAAAGGTGCCAGCATCCTTTCCCAAGATTTCTTTAACCGAACTCGAGTAGCAGAATATGTTTTATTTCTTTTTCGTGTATGTCAAAATATAATTTACTTAAATAAGATGTTTCACATTGGAGGGGCTTCATTTGTATAAGTCTAAACGTGGTTAATAATTTAACTGGTAGGAAAGGCTCATGAAATGAGAGTGCACAATAATATAAAACTGATTTAGTTTATATAACAAAAAATTGTTTCATAAACATATTTTCATTTATTTCAAATTATATAAGTTTATAACTACTTAACTCACAAGTTTAACAATTGTTTATTAATTTTGATACTTGCTTATTATATATATAAACTACTTATTGAAATAATTAACTGCATCGGTTTTTCTCATAGATGGTCATGTTACAGCGTCCACGGCACCTGAAGAGGCCAAACATTCAACCGGAAGAGATGCCCTTTGCAGTGGAGTTGGTGAAGAGGCGTAATGCGGCTACAGTTGGAGTCAGGTTTGCGTAAGGTTATGTGGACAACTTCATCAACAAAGATATGTATTATTTTGCTCAATTTTTATATAAGTTGATGTATGCAATATTAGGATCAGCATTGTTTTTTTTTTAAATTATCCATCTTAAAGTTAAGTTAAAAGAATGTTTTCAATAAGTTGGTCACTTTATATTTCATAGCCTTATGATGAATTAGTTTAAGTATATGGACAACATTTTAAAAGGTTCTTATTGAATCAATTATTTTATTAAACATATCAATGATTCTTCGAATTACTATTCTTTTTTACTAAAAAAATAAAATTTGAACACGCATTTTCTGTTGGTTTTAGAAATCTTACAGTGAAAATGCTAAAAGGTGCCAGCATCCTTTCACAAGATTTCTTTAACCGATCCCAAGTAGCAGAAAATGGGTTTTCATTTTCTTGTATGGCAAAATAAAATATCTTTAAGTGAAATGTTTTACGTTTTACATGGGGGGGGGGGGCGGCTTCATTTGTATAAGTCTAAACGTGATTTATAATAAACCTGTAGGAAAGGCTCATGTAATGAGAGTGCAAAACACTATAAAACTGATTTTATTCATATGCTTATATTTGTTGAAATAACATGATTCAATTGATTTGGAATGATATTAGTTTATAACTTCTTTAATTCACATGTTTAACAATTGTTTATTTAATTATGATACTTGCTTGTTTTATGTATAAACTACTTATTGAAATAATATACCGCATCTGTTTTTTCTTATAAATATCAATATTACAGCGTCCACGGTACCTGAAGTGGCCAAACCATCCAACCCGAAGAGATGCCCTTTGCAGTGGAGTTGGCGAAGAGGCGTAATGCGGCTACCTTTTGAGTCAGGTTTGCGTAAGGTTATGTGGACAACTTCATCAACAAAGATGTGTATTATTTTGCTCACATCTTATATAAGTTTTAGTTTTCACTGTTTGCTCAGCACTTCCTTTTTAAACAGTTCATCTTAAAAGAATGTTTTCACTAAGTATGTCACTTTATATTTCATAGCCTTATGTTGAATTAATTAAAATATATAGACAACTTTTTTAAAGGTTCTTATTAAACATATCAATTATTCTTAAAATTAATGATTCTTTTTTCCAAATACACGAAATTGAAAAGGCATTTTCTGTTGGTTTTAGAAATCTTACAGTGAAAATGCTAAAAGGTGCCAGCATCCTTTCCCAAGATTTCTTTAACCGAACTCGAGTAGCAGAATATGTTTATTTCTTTTTCGTGTATGTCAAAATACAATTTACTTAAATAAGATGTTTCACATTGGAGGGGCTTCATTTGTATAAGTCTAAACGTGGTTAATAATTTAACTGGTAGGAAAGGCTCATGAAATGAGAGTGCACAATAATGTAAAACTGATTTAGTTTATATAACAAAAAAATTGTTTCATAAACATATTTTCATTAATTTCAAATTATATAAGTTTATAACTACTTAACTCACAAGTTTAACAATTGTTTATTAATTTTGATACTTGCTTATTATATATATATAAACTACTTATTGAAATAATTTACTGCATCGGTTTTTCTCATAGATGGTCATGTTACAGCGTCCACGGCACCTGAAGTGGCCAAACATTCAACCGGAAGAGATGCCCTTTGCAGTGGAGTTGGTGAAGATGCGTAATGCGGCTACAGTTGGGGTCAGGTTTGCGTAAGGTTATGTGGACAACTTCATCAACAAAGATATGTATTATTTTGCTCAATTTTTATATAAGTTGATGTAAGCAATATTAGGATCAGCATTGTTTTTTTTTTTAAATTATCCATCTTAAAGTTAAGTTAAAAGAATGTTTTCAATAAGTTGGTCACTTTATATTTCATAGCCTTATGATGAATTAGTTTAAGTATATGGACAACATTTTAAAAGGTTCTTATTAAATCAATTATTTTATTAAACATATCAATGATTCTTCGAATTACTATTCTTTTTTACTAAAAACATGAAATTTGAAAACGTATTTTCTGCTGGTTTTAGAAATCTTACAGTGAAAATGCTAAAAGGTGCCAGCATTCTTTCCCAAGATTACTTTAACCGATCCCATGTAGCAGAAAATGGGTTTTCATTTTCGTGTATGGCAAAATATAATATCTTTAAGTGAAATGTTTTACATTGGGGGGGGGGGTCTTCATTTGTATAAGTCTAAACGTGATTTATAATAAACCTGTAGGAAAGGCTCATGAAATGAGAGTGCAAAACACTATAAAACTGATTTTATTCATATGCTTATATTTGTGGAAATAACATGATTTAATTAATTTCGAATGATATTAGTTTATAACTACTTTAATTCACATATTTAACAATTGTTTATTTAATAATGATACTTGCTTATTTTATGTATAAATTACTTATTGAAATAATTTACCGCATCGATTTTTCTTATAAATATCAATGTTACAGCGTCCACGGCACCAGAAGTGGCCAAACCATCCAACCCGAAGAGACGCCCTTTGCAGTGGAGTTGGCGATGAGGCGTAATGCGGCTACCTTTGGAGTCAGGTTTGCGTAAGGTTATGTGGACAACTTCATCAACAAAGATATGTATTATTTTGCTCACATCTTATATAAGTTTTAGTTTTCACTGTTTGCTCAGCACTTCCTTTTTAAACAATTCATCTTAAAAGAATGTTTTCACTAAGTATGTCACTTTATATTTCATAGCCTTATGGTGAATTAATTAAACTATACCGACAAATTATTTAATGGTTCTTATTAAACATATCAATTATTCTTAAAATTAATGATTCTTTTTTCCAAATACACGAAATTGAAAAGGCATTTTCTGTTGGTTTTAGAAATCTTACAGTGAAAATGCTAAAAGGTGCCAGCATCCTTTCCCAAGATTTCTTTAACCGAACTCGAGTAGCAGAATATGTTTATTTCTTTTTCGTGTATGTCAAAATACAATTTACTTAAATAAGATGTTTCACATTGGAGGGGGTTCATTTGTATAAGTCTAAACGTGGTTAATAATTTAACTGGTAGGAAAGGCTCATGAAATGAGAGTGCACAACAATATAAAACTGATTTAGTTTATATATCAAAAATTGCTTTATGAACATAGTTTCATTAATTTCAAATTATATAAATTTATAACTACTTAACTTACATGTTTAACAATTGTTTATTAATTTTGATACTTGCTTATTATATATATAAAAACTACTTATTGAAATAATTTACTGCATCGGTTTTTCTTATAAATGGTCATGTTACAGTGTCCACGGTACCTGAAGTGGCCAAACATTCAACCGGAAGAGATGCCCTTTGCAATGGAGTTGGCGAAGAGGCGTAATGCGGCTACAGTTGGAGTCAGGTTTGCGTAAGGTTATGTGGACAACTTCATCAACAAAGATATGTATTATTTTGCTCAATTTTTGTATAAGTTGATGTATGCAATATTAGGATCAGCATTGTTTTTTTTTTAAATTATCCATCTTAAAGTTAAGTTAAAAGAATGTTTTCAATAAGTTGGTCACTTTTTATTTCATAGCCTTATGATGAATTAGTTTAAGTATATGGACAACATTGTAAAGGTTCTTATTAAATCAATTGTTTTATTAAACATATCAATGATTCTTCGAATAACTATTCTTTTTTACTAAAAACATGAAATTTGAAAACGTATTTTCTGTTGGTTTTAGAAATCTTACAGTGAAAATGCTAAAAGGTGCCAGCATCCTTTCCCAAGATTTCTTTAACCGATCCCATGTAGCAGAAAATGGGTTTTCATTTTCGTGTATGGCAAAATATAATATCTTTAAGTGAAATGTTTTAAATTGGGGGGGGGGGGGGGTCTTCATTTGTATAAGTCTAAACGTGATTTATAATAAACCTGTAGGAAAGGCTCATGAAATGAGAGTGCAAAACACTATAAAACTGATTTTATTTATATGCTTGAATTATATTAAATAACATGATTTAATTAATTTCGAATGATATTAGTTTATAACTACTTAAATTCACATGTTTAACAATTGTTTATTTAATTATGATACGTGCTAATTTTACATATAAACAACTTATTGAAATAATTTACCGCATCGATTTTTCTTATAAATATCAATGTTACAGCGTCCACGGTACCTGATTTGGCCAAACTATCCAACCCGAAGAGATGCCCTTTGCAGTGGAGTTGGCGAAGAGGCGTAATGCGGCTACCTTTGGAGTCAGGTTTGCGTAAGGTTATGTGGACAACTTCATCAACAAAGATAAGTGTTATTTTGCTCACATCTTATATAAGTTTTAGTTTACACTGTTTGGCTCTGCACTTTCTTTTTAAACAATTCATCTTATAAGAATGTTTTCACCAAGTATGTCACTTTATATTTTATAGCCTTATGGTGAATTAATTAAAATATACTGACAACTTTTTTTAAGGTTCTTATTAAACATATCAATTATTCTTAAAATTAATGATTCTTTTTTCCAAATACACGAAATTGAAAAGGCATTTTCTGTTGGTTTTAGAAATCTTACAGTGAAAATGCTAAAAGGTGCCAGCATCCTTTCCCAAGATTTCTTTAACCGAACTCGAGTAGCAGAATATGTTTATTTCTTTTTCGTGTATGTCAAAATATAATTTATTTAAATAAGATGTTTCACATTGGAGGGGCTTCATTTGTATAAGTCTAAGCGTGGTTAATAATTTAACTGGTAGGAAAGGCTCATGAAATGAGAGTGCACAATAATATAAAACTGATTTAGTTTATATAACAAAAAATTGTTTCATAAACATATTTTCATTAATTTCAAATTATATAAGTTTATAACTACTTAACTCACAAGTTTAACAATTGTTTATTAATTTTGATACTTGCTTATTATATATATATAAACTACTTATTGAAATAATTTACTGCATCGGTTTTTCTTATAGATGGTCATGTTACAGCGTCCACGGCACCTGAAGTGGCCAAACATTCAACCGGAAGAGATGCCCTTTGCAATGGAGTTGGCGAAGAGGCGTAATGCGGCTACAGTTGGAGTCAGGTTTGCGTAAGGTTATGTGGACAACTTCATCAACAAAGATATGTATTATTTTGCTCAATTTTTGTATAAGTTGATGTATGCAATATTAGGATCAGCATTGTTTTTTTTTAAATTATCCATCTTAAAAAGTTAAGTTAAAAGAATGTTTTCAATAAGTTGGTCACTTTATATTTCATAGCCTTATGATGAATTAGTTTAAGTATATGGACAACATTTTAAAAGGTTCTTATTAAATCAATTATTTTATTAAACATATCAATGATTCTTCGAATAACTATTCTTTTTTTACTAAAAACATGAAATTTGAAAACGTATTTTCTGTTGGTTTTAGAAATCTTACAGTGAAAATGCTAAAAGGTGCCAGCATTCTTTCCCAAGATTTCTTTAACCGATCCCATGTAGCAGAAAATGGGTTTTCATTTTCGTGTATGGCAAAATATAATATCTTTAAGTGAAATGTTTTACATTGGGGGGGGGGGGGTCTTCATTTGTATAAGTCTAAACGTGATTTATAATAAACCGGTAGGAAAGGCTCATGAAATGAGTGTGTAAAACACTATAAAACTGATTTTATTTATATGCTTGAATTATATTAAATAACATGATTTAATTGATTTCGAATGATATTAGTTTATAACTACTTTTATTCACATATTTAACAATTGTTGATTTAATTATAATACTTGCTTATTTTATGTATAAACTACTTATTGAAATAATTTGCCGCATCTTTTTTTCTTATAAATATCAATGTTGCAGCGTCCATGGTACCTGAAGTGGCCAAACCATCCAACCCGAAGAGATGCCCTTTGCAGTGGAGTTGGCGAAGAGGCGTAATGCGGCTACAGTTGGGAGTCAGGTTTGCGTAAGGTTATGTGGACAACTTCTTCAACAAAGATATGTATTATTTTGCTCACTATTTTGTATCAGATTTTGTCTGCATTATTTTGCTCAGCGTTCTTGTTTTATGTTAAACACTACATCTTTAAAGAATGTTTTCACTAAGTAGGTCACTTTATATTTCTGAGCCTTATGATTAATTAATTAAAATATATTGGCAATTCTTCTTAAGGTTCTTATCAATGATTCTTCGAATGAATAGTTCCTTTTTTCCAAATACACGAAAATTGAAGACATTTTCTGTTGGTTTTAGTAATCTTACAGTGAAAATGCTAAAAGGTGCCAGCATCCTTTCCCAAGATTTTTTTAACTTAACCCGGGTAGCAGAAAATGCCTACTTCATATTCTCGTGTTTTTATATGTTAATTTAATATTGCATATTGGAGGGGCTTAGTTTGAGATTTATTTATTAGCTCTTTAATTCAAATGGTTAACATGTGTTTATTTGATGATGAAACTTGATTTAATTACATATTTGACCTTTTTTTATATATAAGTGACTACGTTTGTTCAATTTTTCAGTGTGTGTCCCACCATCCGGTTTGGAATCTATGCTCCATGCTCCATGCATTAAGCTTTGGATGACGTTTAACGTTTGGTACTTGGACCGGAGCAGGTGAGCAATGTGTATAAAACTTGAGTTTGATATAAATTATATTACAATGATTCGGTTATACATGGCCAATTGTAATATTGATGAAAAATAATTAGTCACTGTACAGGGGATACTAATGTTATTGATTGTCAATTCGGTCTTGCAAAGTAATCGTATAGATTCTAGCTTGACCTTTCGAAGAGTTAGGAGGGTTATACTTATCGTATTATCATTGTTGTCAGTGTTTATACTTTACAGCGTTGTTCAGAACCATCGCTGAATTAGATTACATACCTCAATAGCATACTAAATACAACTTATGACCCCAGACTATATATCAACATTGGGGTTATGTTTTGGGTACAGTGTTTCTTGTTTATGTTTAAGAGAAATTTCGGATTTTCACAAATTACTTTTATACTCTTCATTCAGTTGATTAGATACAACCGTAACTTTTGGGGTTTTACTAAGATATGAAATAACGTTCATTGAATGGATTTCATTTCTAACAGTTGTACTCGGCAATCAAATAATAAGATTACATAATTTCATATTATCCTAAATAAAATTATTACCCTTGATCGACTTTATTTTCAAGCATGATGATGATTTTTAAATTAACCATCACTTGACCCATATGTGGTTCAATATTTCAGTGGCCCGGGAACCGGAAGTGTCCCACCTTGCAACTCGAAGTGATACCTCTTGCAACCTGAACGATGCTTCATCAGTGGCATTTGCAATGGTACGAAACATTGCCTGTTTGGATTTTAGAACTTAAATAAAGATAATAATTAATGGAAATATCACTCTAGTTCGTGCGAATTGCATTCGTACAACAAAGATATAAACTTTAATTATATAATTATAATGAAGATGGTTAAAACGGTGATTGTGGTGCTGTTGTGGATGATGCTGATCTTGTTGTGATAATGATTTTGTCATCAAGATACCTAAACATGATTAATAGTTAGTTGTTTTTATACGATTTCAGCCCGAAGGCCGCACATACCTGTCTCCCATTAAGCACTTTTGGCCCTGTGTGACAACTAAGTGATGACACAATGGGTAACACCTCACTGATGACACAATGGCTTGGTTGCTAAACTGGATCAGGCCTTTTCACGGGAAACACAATGGAAAATGAAATATTCAATATATTGACGCTCTATTTTGGGCCTTGTGCTGATCGAAAAAACTTTTATATTTATGTGACCAGCTTATATTGATGTGACACTATAATGGTTATGTTACATTCTTATACAGAAGTGACTGTTTTATATATGTTGATTTGACGTTCTTATGTTAATGTTACATTTTAATGTTATGTGAATTCTTAAATTGATGTGACATTTCAATATGTATGTGACATTAGTATATCGACGTGACATTCTCATATTGATGAGACATTTTTATATCGATGTGACGTTCTAGTGTTGATGGTTCAGCCATACTATAATGTAACCTTCTAATTGTGATGTGACATTTTTCCATTGTCAGTTTAACAGTAAGTTATTGCGCGAGTTCTTTAAGAAACAGGTGTAAATTATTATGCTGTCATTCAACTTCATGTTGTATACACCCTTATTTATGATATTGTGCATTGTTTTTATCAAGTTATTCAGCAAATGAGACCCGACTTAACAACTTAAAACCTAATTGGAATTGATAGTTGGCTGTTATGAAGCATAGGGCAGAACGAGTATCTTAACGTGTTATGGGCGCAAATGCGCGGGTCATTTGAGCGTGAAGGTCACGTGGTATTCGAGCTAAGGTAGTCGGTTATAATGGCGGGCAAATCAGTTTTAGTCTTGACCTCTAACAGCGAACTTCGATTTCATTCAAATTCGAAAGAAAAGATGTTTGTATACATATGATTGATATGTGTTTATACATGCATGTGTGTCCGGATGGATTCCGTAGTTCCTATATTCTGAGGAATGAATTAGGGGTTATCTGTTTAATTTAAAGGCCTAGTTTTAGGAATGTTTTGCATGATAATTCCCTGCTGTGCAGCTCTTGCTAATTGCACTGGTGTCGCAGTAGGGGCCAATTTCCTGTATATTCGTTTATTGGCTCAGGGCCATTTTTATAATGAAACATCGAAAACTGCACTGCAGGATACTCAGATTGGAGATCTGATAAGACAATAAGGCAATAAGATTAATACCAACTAACAGAGGTTGTGTACAAATACACGGGTTTTTTAAGGGGGGGGGGGATGCTTTATGGAAGGTTTAAACTAGGCCTTTAAGCCCTGCGTGCATCGCTACGGTAACACGTTTCATCCGACGGGTGTTTTTCGTGGGCGGCTGTCATTCCTATGAAGGATATATGATCAAATCTGTATCAGCGTTAGTAAGCATTAAGAGGCGCAATTAAGACTTTTTGAAACTTTGAAATTATTTTTTGGACGACTGGTATACAGGTTTGGTCAGGGCATGTGCCGAAGGTTCGGCAACATTTAGATAGAATGAAACAGTATGTTCGAGCTTTTCAGTGTTGTTAAAGTATTTATCTAGAGTTTGCTTTAAAAGAAAATTGTTTGTATGCGTTTGTGTGTGTGCCACACTTCTCTAACATGTGCCAAAATAAATACCGAACTCTTGCCCCATGCAAACATGCGTTTGTCTTTTGTGCGGAGGGACGTTAAGACTATCTTTTACAGTAGTGTATTGCATCAAACTATATTGATTTTTGTTTGAACGCAATAAATATAAAAATACAATTTTTCGTTATGTTTAATTCTTTGAACTAATATTTCAGTTTTGGGAAAAACCCAGTTAAGGTATTGAGTAAGGTACAAATGTGATTTGGTTACCCTAAAGGAGAGATGTTTGCGTGCAACCACTACCTAGCAAGGAAAGTTACCTCATTTTAAGAAAGTCGACATGGACCTTGTAGTAGCACTCTTATTCAAAATACACATGTATAACCATCATTAATTTTGACTGATAAACCTTTAACGACTTACTAAATAATGCATTTATGGAAACTATAAGTAACTGATAACAAGATTGTAACCGTTCATCTAAAGCTGCACTCTCACAGATTGAACGTTTTGACAACTTTTTTTTTTTGTCTTGGAACGAGCTAATTTTTACTAAAAACCATGGAAACCAGTTAAAAACTTAGATCGCAGATTTTTATGCTCAAAATTGTAGTTTTATGTATTTTCCTTAAACCGTTAGTACGGTTTATGCCATTTAACATTAATATTCGATTGGAAATATGAAAAAGTACGATCTGAATTTTTGTCAGCAATCTTATATCACTGGTTTGCAGATATGTACGCAAAAAAAAGTTGTAAAAATGGTAAATCTTTGAGAGGGCAGCTTTAATAGGTGGAAACGCCAAAAAAAACACAACAATTGGTGAGTGCTAAAAGATTTACTGTGATCAACTGTGGTCTCATAAGGTAGAAAGACCATGTTTTCTTCACCTTTCTTTCCAATAAAACTCGGTATCCATCATAAGAACTATTCTTTTCGACATTTATTCATTGTTTTTGGTATATTAAAACAATTGTATTAATTGTGATAAATCTTATTTGGGATAGCATTTTGAAAGTAATTGTGTTTACCAAAGCATGGAAAAAACATACAAGAAATTACACGTATCAACGTTCTACCCAATGCGAAAAGCGTGGACATATTCGGGACTAAATACAGCGCATGAAGCCTGCAAGATGGGATTTAAAATATAATAATCATATGACGCAGAAAACATCATTTAAATAATTCACACAACGCCATTCTTGAAATTATAAGTTATTGATATGATTTTTAGCGAATATGCCTGAAGTCTTTCCAATATCCCTAATATGTGCAATCAGTCGAACGACCTTATAGAGCACTGTATAATCAGTGTTGAGTCATTTGGTTTACCTCTTTCTATGTATAGCGAACTCATTATATATTCAGTTAGTATCAGTGATGTAGTCGATGACTCAAGACCATAATAATCTGCACCCCGTTGACCCCACCTCCCACCGTTGCCCAAGATCTGGATGTGAATACAGAAAAAAGACTGTTTGTGTTCAAGTATCAATATTTCATTTAAGTTGATTAAAGAGAAGATTCTGGTGGCCTTTTTGCATAGAGCTTAACATAATTTGACACTGTATTGCAAAAACTGATAGTTTTCAGAGTAAAAATTGGAAAAATCATTGCCTGTGGAACTATGTAAATTGGTTGTTTGTAGCCTTATTCCGTCTTTACCTCAGGGTCATGTATTACTACTGTAATTTGTGAGACAACGCTTTGGTCAACCCTATGTTTTTATGCTAAAACCTATATGTTACATGTTAATCACTCTAGACATGGTACTCATCTGTCATGGATATTTCATTCCAAATAAACACATTTGACCAGACATTCTGTTCATTTTGATTTCTACACCTCTTTTACGAATAGTACTTTATTTTTTACGTTTTGTGAATTTTAACTCGAAGGTTTGGACCTCTGTTATAGAAATACTTGGCATCACAAAGATTACAATATCTCAAAATGTCTTTTTTGGGCCAGAATGATCATATTCCCATCCCCATTCATATATATATATAGACCACTAGAAACGCCATAAATTATACTGATAAGTTACTTGTCAACAACAAAGGGTGACGTGTTCAACAATTTAATAAGAGTTTTTATGAAGAATGAATGAATGAATGAACGAACGAACGAACGAACGAACGAATGAGCGGTCACTTCTTGGCAAACATGCATAAGGAAACACTGTTTGTGGCAACCCCGTCTACATGTGCCACATACAAAGCGCGACCGCCGCCTGTCCGCTCTCTTATTGCTGCATACACAACACTCATGTCGTTTCCGGTCTAAAATTATATCGAACATTTGATATAAATTTTAATCTGCTTTATATACATAGTTTGGTTTCAAATTTAAAGTGAATTTCTACGAACTGTAGTTTTTTGTACTGACTTAGTTTATATCGTATACGCATTCTTATTTATAATGGCGAATCATGATTTATGTTTAATTTACCCACCAAGAAGCACCACTCGCCGAGCTCGCACTCTGTTCTGCAGCAGGTCACCATGTCGGCGACGGTGGACCTTTTGGGCATACGCAAGTTCTTCCACTAATGATTCCAAAAAACGCTGCCTGTCTACTGGTCTCGGAACTGTTTGGTTGAGTACCATTTTTTCCCACACCTGAGCCTCAAGTAATTAACCATTATCCAACAATGTCTTTTTATATCTGATTATTAGTAACAATGTCGAAATAGCTCAATAGGAAAAGGGTTTTGCACTAAATTATGATATCCTTGTTTTTATTATTATTATTATTTTTATTATTATTATTATTATTATTATTATTATTATTATTATTATTATTATTATTATTATCATTATTATTATTATTATTATTATTATTATTACTGTTATTACTGTTATTATTATTATTATTATTATTATTACGAAGAGATTGCTGTGTTCGTATTTGTGCTTTATAAGTGCCTAAAATGACGTCGTACAGTTTATAAAATTATTTATATTGATATGTTGCATAACATGTAGTTAATATAATATGTTTAAAGGTACTTAAAAGCAAGACCAAAAATAGTAATGACGAAAAACGCGGGAAACGAAAAACGCGGGCATCGAAATGACGTCGCGTGCGTCTTGGAGCGGTTCAGCACGGGCGGATATGACGTAGCGGACAATAAAGAACTTACATACAGTGACGGTTTCTTTGGTAATTGTTACCGTTTATACAATATTTGCAACTTTAATGACCCACCCAAAATAGGCCCATAATAGGCCCGTGGCACTCAACGTAGTATATAAAAATAGGCCCAAAATAGGCCCTTGGCACAGAGATGGTTAAGGTTTTGCGTGCAAGCACACAAAGGTTAATATCTCAGCAACTACTTGAGGTATTGCATTGAGACTTTATACAATGGTACTCAACCATCCAACCTACTTAATTTACCAAGTTAAATAACTCTAGTTTGCATTTAATGCAAATAATTGCCCTTTATTATTCGACTTAGAAATTCTGGTTAAGGTTTTGCGTGTAAGCACACGTAGGTTAATATCTCAGCAACTACTTGAGGTATTGCATTGATACTTTATACAATGGTACTCAACCATCCAACCTACTGAATTAACCAAGTAAGATAACTCTAGTTTGCATTAAATTCAAAAAATGGCCCCTTTTTATTTGACATAGAAATTCTGGTTAAGGTTTTGCATGTAATCACTTTTAAGTCAATACCTCAGCGAATACATCATGTATTGCATTGAAACTTGACACACAGGCTCCCAGCCATTTAACCTTCTTATTTAATCAAGTAAGATATCTCGGGGACTTGATGTATTGCATTGAGACTTTATACAATGGTATTCAACCACCCAACGTAATTGAATAACCAAGTTAGATAACTGTATTTTGCAAATAATGGCCCTTGATTATTAGACTTCTGGTTAAAATTGTCAATGTAACCTCATTTATTTTAATATCCCAGCACATGTATTGCATTGAAATCTAGTCTAACAGTGATCCATGCATGTTCTGTGACAGCTCTTGTTTTATTGTATTAACTACATTTAGTCATTTCAATAAAGCCAAGTAAATAAGAATAAAATACTTTTATTTAAATTATGTTCGTTACAAACGCAAGTTTAGAGAAATTATTTGACGTCAACAGTGATCTAAAAATGCTACGCTTCATGACATCAGTAAACAATGTCGCACGCGCTTTTTGGTAAAATGTTCAAGAATGCATTTCTACGTAAGTTTTCCCACAAAATGATAATTTTTGGTAAATGTAAAATAAAACTATTAATCATGTTTTTTTCCCGGTTTTCCGAAAATCTGATCCTTGGGACACGCTGCGTGTCCGGAACCTAGACAAGCCTACTAGTTAACCGGCTTACGCTCGTTGATATTTTTCTATGCTAACCGGAAACACTTGATAGATATTATTATTCCAATTGTCTTTTATCTCTTTGATCATCAGCTGGACAGTTGCAGTAACTTTGATCAGCGTATTTTATCAGGTTATGACCCTAGATCTGAACTAAGCAAATGATGTATAAATAAATAGAGTTCCTCAAAACTAAGATTTCACATACGTGTCTACAATTGATTTTCTCTTACATGTATCTTATACGCACTTTTATAATGAATGGGTTCAGTAAATTAAACAAATCTTGCCGGTATTGTGAGAGGCCTGTTGTAAGTTTTTCGGTATCGGAAGTAGAGGATTACCTTATATGGAAAATGCTTAAAATAGCACATGACGTATTGCAAAGGTTACGATCTACGCACACTTCTGGAGAAATGACCCGGAAACTGATGCTTTCTGTCACGGAAAGCTCACGAGAGAGATTCGATTCGAATTTCTTGAGATTGAAACTGAGATTTAAGCTTGCTTAGATATCATCGCTGACCAAACTTTAAATCAAAATACTACTCGCGCCTTTTTTTTGAATATAATTGTGACTGAATTAAGTTCCTAGAATTATTTATCGCGTTTTCGCTTGTATTGTGAATCGTCATTTGATTTCGCGACTTTATTTTTAAAAAAACCCAGCAGTATTTGTCTATATTTTCTTTTCTGTCGAGATGCACATCCAGGTCGAGGAGCGTGTGTTTTCTTCCATTGCAGATTCAAGTGGATGTCTTGGTAGTGCGCTTGTGGCAGGTGATTCCAACGTACATCGTATCCAAGCAGCGATTCAAAATTGGTCCACTATTCGATGCCTCCCAGTATCAGGTACACACATTTTTAAAAGGCAAATGGATGTTATTTAAATGATTATGGCGAACTATTTTGCTTCAATATTGCATAAAGATGTTAGTGAATGTATTATGACCCAAATAATCTGCCACAATATTCAACTTATAGTCTCCTTCAGTTTTGCAGACGACATATTTCATCAACCCGAAGACCTTAGCCTTATAGTATCCAATTTGCCCTGGTATATTTGATGGTTATTACTGTAAACACTATGTTATGCACCAGTAAATTGTAACCCCCCCCCCCCCCCCCCCAGGTCCGGGGGAATACCAGGGATAGCCGGTGAAAAGGGCCATGTTTCTACTTTCCAGGTGGCCCCACAGGGCCGGGTGACTGCGGTGTTTTTGTCATAGCGCCAAATTAAGCCGAGATTGGGCTTCATGTAGAGTCTCTGAGGTGCGAGGGCATTTGGCCGGGGTTTAACCATCAGTTCGTTCCCGCAGGGCAGGGATTTTACCCGGGGTTGGCTGGACCGAAAGTCAAAGTCCCGGCTATTCCCCTGACCCTGGGGGCCAAGGTTACAATATTGACTGGTGAATTAGCGTAGCACTATTATCTCAAGGGTATTCTGTGAGGAAAAGTGTGTCCATGCAGTGTTGGCTTTCAACCCAGAACTGCTCGAACCAACTGAGCTTTCCGGACATGAAGGATTTCGTATCCAAACACTCTCTAATTTTCCCCATATTTACATTTAAGGGTGATTCTGGCACTCGGTTCTTTCTTTTCTGACACCAATAAAGACATCCGTGGAGGTAGTGAAAGTACCCAGTGTGGTGGCTGGACACATGAATACCAGAACAATAGCACAGCCCTCTAACCAATTGGCTAGCTGGGCAGCTGGTTTTTACACATGCACACACACACGCATATACACATGCTTCATGCCTTCCACCAATAACCTTTTAGGCTGATCCAGAGATTCTTGCATTTTACTTTTGATATATCCGTATATAAGTAGTCCTGCGAGAAAGAGTGCATCCTGTGTGTGGCTTGAACCCATGATTTGATTGCACTAGCATGGCATTCCAGTGATTAATTTTGTGCAAAGGCTTCTCAAGGCTGTTTCACTGGACCATAAATTTTATTTTTCCCAAATTTTTTTGTCCAATTTCATATTTGCAAATTATGTTGATTTATACAAATTGCAGTGAATTTTATAAAAAAAATCTTGACATGACAAACTTGTTCACAGCATAATGTTTGCATAAAGAAGTGATAACATGTCTATTTACCATTACCCACACACTGTTTACTCCACTCCGCCATTTATTTTGTAGCTTGTTCTTGCTCACACATTTTACACTCCTTGGCCCCAATTAACCTATAAGCTGATTCTGGCATTTTTACCTTTTATTGACACAAGTAAGGAAAACAATTTGGAGGAAATATTGTTTGTTTGAATAATAGCCTTCTTTTGGACTCAAACCCATGGCGGCAGGAACATTAGCACAGTTCTCTAACCTATTGAGCTGGGCTGGTGGTTCTTACCCACACAAGGTACAGATACATGTAGGCCAATATATTGCTAGAAGTAAAAATGTCATATATTGCCTTGTTTCTCAGCCATTTCATCTAAAGGTCCCTGTTAGCTCAAAGTACTTGTTAAAGTGATTGGTGTATACAAAATGTTTTTCTTAAGTTTCTAGTTAAAGACCTTCTTTCTTTTCACTTTTCCTGTTTAAACATCCCACATATCAGTCAAGCTAAACTGAATAAATTTTTTACGTATATGGACAAACAAGAACTCCACACGACCACTTTTTAAACAGTGTATTATGTGAAAAGAAAAGGAAAAATGTTTTTTTATTTAATACCAATTAAATTCCATGCGCCAATCATATCACAAGATATGGTACTGCATATTCCATTCCATATTAATTATTGAATCAAATGTTTCTTGATTGATTTGAACCATCCAATACCAAAATAATATTATTAATACATCAGTCAATTGTAACCACGCCCCCCCCCCCAAGAAATGGTCCTTACCGGGGTTAGGGTTAGCAGTTTGTCCCCACAGGGCTGGGGTTAAACCCGGGATTTGCTGGACCGAGAGTGAAAGTCACCGGTATTCTGGACCCGGGGGGGGGGGGGGCGGGGGTCGTGGTTAAAGAAAACATAAAAACAAAAGCTACCATTGTTCAGTTTACCTCAATTGTAGGAGCCAAGTTTGTGAATGACAAGAAGGGATTTGTGGCAGTTCTGCAGCTTTCATTGAAGAAGGAGTTTTACCCATGTGTCTATATTCATCTTGGCTCCAATGATGTTCAAGCCAGAGAGGATGTGTTTTATAGGTACACATTAAATATGTTTGATTCTATTACGTACGAAGCAGTCTTTTCAATAAGCTTCGTCAAGGTACCAGTTTTTAAAAACTCCCTTTGGCGTACTCTATTTCAATGACACACATTTTGTCTACTAAGTAACAAAACAATTTATGAAATTTTATTTAATCTCCTTTTCCTCAAGTTTTAATGTTATGAAATATGCCTGATTCAAGAAAGTTATGACAAAGTGTTATTACGACTTTATAATGCTTTATTTGAAGAAGTCACTACTTGTTTGCCTTGGCTTTATTAATAGTCTAATAATGTATGTTTATTTCAAAGGAGAGTCACTGAGGTATGTGATAGTATCCACGAGACGAGTCCGGAAACTGAGATTGTTTTATGTTCTATTCTGCCACGAAAAAAGAATGACAGACGAGTATCTTCAACATTAGCGAGAGTCTTCAACAGATGGATCCAGAATGCTAACACCATGCTAATGGACATTTCAGAGGCCATCCCATACATCAGATTCCTTGGATATGGAGCTCAGGTATAAATCAACAAAATAAGTTTATGCAATACAGAAATAAAAGTTGTAGATATTTGGCAAATTTAAGATGATCCTTATTTATATAGACAGGTAGAAATATGTAACTGTAATGCATTTTTATGCCTTTGTGGATATGGGTTGTCATAATGATATTGTTTATTTCATTGGTATACATATATCATTATTATAAGTCACGTGACCTGCCCATGTAAATTTCTCATATTCCCATCATGGGCAATTTCGTACTGTCACACACTGACAGTATCGTTTTGACCGGTTGACATGATACTGTCACATAGCACGCACGTCTTAAAATAGGCATTTTTTGGTTTCCCAAGTCTGAGGTGGTAAGCGCTTATTAAAATGTATTGTGAATCTGGTTACAACCGGTGTTTGCCTTATTTCTAAACAACATTTGCAACAAAATGACAGCTAAAGTAAACAAACAATAATTACAGAATAAATTGATTAAACTTGAAAGTTGTGTTATTGTAAAAATCTTATATATCATGTATATAAATGTAACTGTGTTCGGTATAATAAAATAAATATTGCATGGCTTCCAGTGTGACAGTACATATTGTCAACATTCGGGTAAATACTGTTACCCTCGGCTTCTCCTCGGTAACAGTATTTCCCTCATGTTAACAATATGTACTGTCACACTGGAAGGCATGCAATATTTATATAATATTCACCAACTTTTTCAAAAACAGTATATGAGCAATATCATTATTTTTGTTTCTGTATCTCCGTTAACAAGATAGTATATTGAAAAGCAAAGATGAAGACTTAATATTCCAATGATTGAAAAGTTTGTTAAACCATGCATTCTGTTTTTATATACAATTAAGGAATGTGCTGATGTGTTGGGTCGTGATGGACTTCATCTGAGTCGTGTTGGTGGTAGACATTGTAGTCAGGTGATTGAGGAGGATGTGTATTCCTGGAGTGAAATAGCCTATCAGCAGGATGTACATTGGAATGAAGACATACGCCAACCACATTCAGCAGAGATTGATGCATCAAGCTTTGACCAGTGGTATTTGTTTCAAATATATTACAATTCAGCTGAGTTAATTAGTTTTTTGCCTGTGTAAAATATCCGAATATTGTCATTACCTCAGTGTTGTTTAAGGGTATAAGATGAACATGTCGTGTTGATGAATTAACATGAAATATTTTACAATGATAAGAATTATATTAAATGTTGGCATTGTTCGATACTGTCTCACTTAATTGCTTGTTGTATGATGCAAGGTTAAGTATGACTCTTGTTCGGTTTGTAATATGTTAGTCAGTTAAAAGAAGGATGTCCATTTAATTATAGTTCATATGGTGTTCCTAACTCCCTACGTCTGAGATATTAAAAACAATATTTTCCTGGTGCCTTATTTTTAGCTCTGACTATTTTCAAAGCCTGGCAGCTGCTGTTGAACCAGTCAGTGACCAGAATGTCCAGGCCAGCAAGCAGCCTCTGTACTCGGAAATAGTCCGTTTGGTAAATACAACACTTGCTCTAAATGGATGTCATTTGCTAGATGAATAGTTATAATTTATCAAAAGCATTGAATTCTCTGATAAGATGCTTGTGTTGGTTGGTAGATATAGGATGTTCATTCATAAGTTACCATTAACAGGTAATTCAAACAATTATGAACCTTTTCTAATTTGATATTCGTAACATTTGGTCAGTCATCAAGTTAGTCTTTCGGATGAACAAGCCCGAATTCATGTATAAATGCTTGGCATTTGATTTTTTTAACAAGCCCTGCAGTATAAAACCCAGAAATTGAGGAAGCCAAAACACATTTTACCAGTGCAGGGATGGGGCTTGTGCTAATATATATTTTATCTATTTTGTGTCGAAAGTAAATTAACACTTATTTACTAAGGCAAAAGTGGTCAATGTCAAGTGTTTTAACCTTAGCATGGAAGAATCAAATATGTTGTGTGTTTTTTGCCTTAATTCCTATTTTGTACCACTGTTCTTTTTATTTTGAAAATGCCTCTATTCAGAGGAGATAACAAAGGTTATTCTTAATTATAGTGACTTCATAAAACAGATGAACTGAACTTCATATTATGAGGAAAAGGAACATTTGTTTTATTCTTACAGCCAGCAGCTGAAGTTCCAGATGTTACCTCAGTGCAGCATAATGTGAAGTTACCAAGGCGCAATGTATTGAAGGTCTCTGTTATGTTTGTTTTGTACTTAAAATATATATTATAACATAATTATTTAATAAATATAGGTAATAGTGCAAAAAAAACTTATGTCAATCTGAGATTCCTGTGCTGGTGTTCTTTTTGAAAGCCTGTTAAGCTGTTTCAGATGGGCAATGCAACAATTTTAATAAAATTTAATGAGCATTTACATAACTAAACTTAAATACATTCATTGATGAAAACATTTAAAGCATGTCTGTTTCTTGTCTACCTTTGGTAGGGACAAGGGTTAAACAACCTGAAACATTTCCATATTTTGCTATATTTTTATATATCCTGATTGACTTATACCCAGAAGGTAGCCAACGTTTTTTGTCATTAATATTTAGGTTGATGAATGTGCTAGATCAGCCAGACCATGTAACCACAGATCAAACAAACATCGAAGGGCAAGGCGAAGAAAATTTACGCAACACAGACAGCTGAAAGTTCAAAGGTAAATGAAATATATTTGCTGATGTTAAAGCTTCTGTTTAATTTACTTGTCAAATCAATTAATTGATGTTACAATTATGTTTCCACATGTATATTTGTAGATCTGAGCAGTATAAAGATCACGTTGAAATTCTGTTGACATCTGATGTAACGGTAAAGGTGAAGGCAGACAATGTACATAGCATCTGGATGGTAAGTTACAATATTCCTGTAGTGATGTAGTTTCTTCAAAGAAGATTAAAATCAACATAACTATCAAAGTTAATCCTAATCATTTTCTGAGCCATAACAATGTCCTAGTGTTCTGATGTGTTCTTGAAATAGAGAGAAGAAACACTTTTGATGGTGGTTATGGATAATAAATGCTTTGATATCTTGCATATTTAGTGCCCGAAAGAAGACGCCATTACCACAAAGAAGCGCCTACCTGTCTGCTCTACAATGACTGGAGTTAAGAAGATAAACAAGGTAAGAACATGCTACATGAAATTGCAATTTGTAACAAATTGCAGCATCATTTAAATTAAATACAATTCAGTTTTCCAATAATTTAATAAAAAAAGGGTAGGCAAATGCAAAACCAATGCCTTTGTTAATCTATGAGGATTTCATTCCCAGCTTCATTTAGTAAAACCAGAGTTATAGCCCTTGAGTTTGCATTATTATTATTATCATATTTTTTTTTCTATTTATTTCTAAGAATGTTTTGGTGTATTGCTTTGATGCTTTCTGTTGAAATGTTTTAACGTGCAATATTACGAAAAGTGTCGAAGTGAATTGTAAAAACCTCATTTTATAACTTGAAGCAAGAAATATTGAATGCATTGTGTCCGTTAACTGTAGCAGACATGGTTTGACTGCCCCCTTTGCCCAGTGAAGTGTTCAAGAGAAGATTTCCTACTGGACCATTTCTGTCGACGCCATGTTCCTGGAGGGACCAAATACAAGAAGAACACTGACAATTCTTTCTGTCATCGGGTATGTTAGATATTTACTGAGTAGTACGGTAAACAAGTTTTTTTTATATCAGTGAATGAGTTTTACCTCTTAGTTTATAATTATACATTTTATAATAAATTTTTCATAGTCCTTGGCATCTTCATTTCTTACATGACTACTTTGTAAGTTTTAATAAGTCGGCTATGATTAAATTGGTATATTTTGATCCCCCACCCCCTTTTCGGAAATTTCCCCCTGGCCCCTTAAATTTATTGACTGATATAAAAATGCTCAACACGGGTTTAACCATCTTGCATATTTGTCAGGCATTGGAAACAGCTTAAATTGATACCAGCTGGTGTTGATGTAAACATTTACATGTAAAAAGGGAGGATTGTTACATTGTGTTATGCAATAAGACAGAGCATGAACACATATCCAAATGTGATACAGTCATTTATAAAAAACACACAACCCAAACCACTATTTAAAACAAGAATTTGATGAAAATGTGGCAATAAATTTATATTGGCGTAAGATACATTGGATTGTCTACTTTCTCTATGTGACATTCCCCCCATCCCCAGTGAAAGATATGTTTATAATTGTATATATGCATTAGTTTTGTTTATTTACTGAATCTTAATGCTCATTAGATAATCAATGATTCTTGCTTGTCAATAATTGTCAATTCATTGTAATGTTAATCAAATTTAATTGAATTAATGCCAAAAATGACAGATTAATATGTAATATTCATTATGTGCTTTCTGTCTAATAAAAGAAATTTATCAGTAAAACAAAATGGTTATTTACACTGTTCTGAATTTTAGTCAGTTTTAATGTCAAAACCATACTTTAGTGCAAACAGGGTCCAGGAACTCAAATTATAAATTTATGATATCCTTTCTGAAATGACATTTATCTTGCTCTTTCAGTGAAATAAATTACAATATTACATTGAAAAACAAAACAAGCATCATCTATATATAATGAACTTTCCATTAGGGTAATTTTAATGTTAAAATAATAAAAATGGATATTAATGTTTAATGAAATTATTTTATTACAATTTACGAACAAGAAATCAACGAAGAGCAGCAGAAGTCAGCCAAACTCGAAGAGCACCATTTCAACATCCAGCCTGAACCCTGTAGAAAAAACTTCACCTCCCCATCAAGGTTTAATTTCTTTCTTGGGTACTAAATCAAACATTGTTTATATAATTTTTTCATGTTATTCATGCTTCTTTTTGTCAACACTTACTTATCAACTTAATATCTGTGTAAAAATAAAAGTTATTAAGGCTCAAGTGTACATGAATTCAGAAATTTGTGATTTTCTTACAGATGAATTGGATATCGCAGATCACGCCGATTTCTCCAAATTAAAATTACTTTTATCAAATGATGTTGAGCAAAATCCTGGACCTGTGAGTTATAAAATATGTTAACATGAAAATAACGAAGAGATCAAAATTTATGAAATATAAAGTTACTATTATTAAGTTAAGTGCCAACCTTCATCTTCTGCATGTTATCCTAAAGTTTGTTTATGACATTTAAAAAAATAAAACAGTTTAAACTGGTCTTGCTTTAATGACTAATATTAAGAAACATGCAATATAACAGATTTGTAATAAAAATTTTGCATTTTCTATGGTCTGAATGAAGGTAATAATTCAGAAAAATATTAAATGATTTATTTACCATATAAACAAATTTCTTCTGTTTTTGTTCCCAAGACCTATCACTGTGAATGGAATAATTGTGGATTCATCGGGCTAACAACAACCAGAATGGGACAACACCTGCGACAACATGGACGAGAAGAGGAATGCAAATGGGCGCAATGCAATGGATTTCAGCGAACGAGCTACGAAGACCTGGAGTTACACATTATACACGACCACTTCTTTGATGTATGGTGCAAAAATTTTTTTGTAATGTTTAACTTTTTTGCATGTTTATAACACTAAATAGAAAATTAAAAATGTAATGACAGGGTTTATCAATAGCCATGATGATCTCCTTAACCTACTGAGCAATAAATAATTAGCTGTTTCATTCCCTTGTGTTCATGTATGACACTGTTAGACATCTTTCTGTCAATTTTATTTCCCAAATGATTTTTTATTTAGGACAGAATCACCTTTCCTTCCCTAGATGATTGGCTGGAATATCTCCCAGAAAAAAGAATCGACCCAGAAACCACTGATTTACGCTTCTGTCCAAAACACCTGGTAAGACCTTTTCAATAGTTTCCATATTTGAACTCAATGTGGAAATAAAGGAGTCTTTTTCAGCAATATTTCACTCACAAATATGAGAAATATTCAATGTCTTTTACAGAGAAGCAAGCTGAAGTTGTTACTGTTTGATGAGGACTACCTGGACATGCCGACAAACAAATCATACACAATGAGCGACCACCTGTGTACACTGGATTTTGAAAGTAATCATTATACTAAAAATTTCTTAAATATTGAGAAAAAATTTATTGAAAAAAGACTTTTGTTAGGTGAAGACTGGTCAGATTATAATGGTAAATTTGAGGAAAATGACACTGATTCACTTTTAAGTCCAGATCCAAAAGTCCGCAAGAACAGGCAGTTCCATGGTGGAAAATATCAATTCCACTTTGTCCAAACTTCACGTCCTGAATTAAGTTCAAATTCTCATTCTGGAACTAAGTTAAAGCCTGTAAAAAGAAAAGCTTCCTGTACATTTCCAAATGAATGGTCAAGTATCTTGCTGACAAATTTACGATTCTGTTCTCATGCCATAACTATGCAGAACTTATTTCTGAATTTGATTTTAGACGAAGGAATTGTTGATTGCAAAAAACTAAGTTTTCTTAAGTTAGAATATGACACTGCTCTATTAGCATCAGCCAAAACCTGCACCAAAGGTGTTTTTGTTTGTCATGTATTTAAAATCATTGTAGACAATGCTGAATATCTGTACATCCGCTATGTTGAGTCTGGAGTGTATGCTGGCCTAATGGAACAGAAATATTTGCAAGAAATCAAAGATACATTTCATTACACTGACAATAATATGTTTTTGCATAATACATTAACAGTGGAAGATATACAGAACATGGAATCTGATCATATAAAAGATAAAAAGGAAAAGCCGAATACATATAAGCCCAGCAGCAGACTTAATGATTTCTTTAAGCAAAAATTCATTCCAGGTATTGCTGATACAAGACAAATGAATGACACTGATAATATTAATTGTTTATCCTTTGCAGTATCAATTTTGCCCTTTTCTTCAACCTCAACTGCCAAGTTTATGGATGCTTGTACTGCAGGAAAGGAAGACCGTCTTCAAGCTTTGCTTTTAGATTTTAGGCACTCAAAATTGGAACAGGTTCCTCGAAACTCGAGGGAAATATTTCAGCAGCAATATGAAGGAGAAGAAACCCTTTTAAGTCAGTCAAAGGCATTAAATTGTTTACCAGGTGATGTCAAAAGAAAAACCGAACTATTCAAAGGTGATCCAAAATTTGCATCCAACTTCATAAACAAGAAAAAACCTCAACTCAGAACATCACTTAGATATCTTACTTTCAGTCTCTTTTTGCAGAATGAAATTAATACAATTTTCACTAAGTATAGAACATATTACCCAGATTTAAATGCGGTTCAATGTGAGGTTTTAGAAATTCCTGCACTAGAGAGGCCATCTAAGAAGAGGAAAAGCACAGCCTCTGTGAAGGTGACAAAAGATGTGGAGCCATTGAGTGTTATGCAGGAATCAAAAAAATCTATGTATGAACAATTTTCTATTGATTTAATAGAGGATGGAAAGATATATATTCAGGTAGCTGAGGAAGACACCATGATATGTTGTATGAATGATTATAATGATTCTGGTTCTTTAAGAAAAGAAGTGTATGTTTATACCACTTGGCTAAAGCAAGAATCTGGAGACTACTTCCATTGTACCTGCAGTATATATAGAACTTTATTTGATATAGCTCATAGCCAAACTCTAAATTATTCAAACAGGAATAGCTGCATGCACTGTACATTCCTTAAGTGTATTGTTCTTCCAAATCTACAGATAGATGAAAGGGCTACAGAAACCAAAACCCGTAAATTTGTTCAGGAGGGAAAGCAGTGTGCTGGCAAGGATTTGATTGAATTAAGTGACTTTAATGGTACACGGAAATTTTCAGTTTTGGCAGAAGGAGAGACTAAACCTGTTTTTTTATCACTGAGTCACAACAAGGCCAAAGCAAATTATACTGTGACCTGTCACAATGGCGAGTGTCAATCAAAGAAGGGACACAAACGATATTTAAATAACTTGAATTCTTCCAATCTTTGCAGACATTTATTTGTGCTGAAACATAATCCAGAATCCTGGATTGATTTGCATGAAAGAAATGCCACTAATGAAACTTTTTTAGATGACCAACTACTAGATGATGAAACAAATGATGATGCTGGTGATGGTGATCCTGTTGATACTAATGACAATTTTGATCCTGAAACAGGTCTATGGAAGTATAAGTGTGAGAGCAGCCATCCAGCAGCAGCTAGAGAGAGTGATATGTTGAGGCGTAACATCATCAAACGTGACGGATGGAATGATTTGACCTTGAGTAGGCAGGCTGATGGTTCATTGAAGGGTCCCAATTTCTATCCAGATATGCCAGACAATACATGCTGCTGTGGATCTGGATGGTTGAAGCGAGATGATGATCCAGATTACTCTGAAAACGGGAAATTGATTCCTTTAGGTCGAGTTCTTACAGTTTACACACAGTTTGCGCCTGTGCAGTGTGATGTTTACAAAAGAGTCTGTTACAACCCGATAGACGACAGTCGCTGTGAACTTGCATGGAATGAAGGCCAGAGTGAATCAATTCATGTTTTTAGTAGTAAAACAGCTGCAGGTGACGAAATAGGATGGGAGTTTACATCATCAGTAATGAAAACTGGTTGCACTTTTTCAGCATACTGTCAGATGAAGGATGAACTTTACAGAACTCGTGACCCAAAGGCCAAGTTTATGGATGCAACAGTTTTTTTAAAATGGTGGTTTAGTTGGGCAGCTAATATGAACATTGATTTCAGACAACCATGTGACATTTGTAGGTATGAGCCTAATAGACTGTGCTGTGATGGAACCAGAGTAGGCGTAGGTTTCCGTCATTCAAATTTCACAGAAATAAGTAAACCTGATAGTTCTTTACAGACACAGCAAACATTGCATCGACGGATGGACAGATGTTACCTGAAGAATAAGCCTGGAGTTGAAAAGAGACAGATGATCGCTTATCGTGAAGCATTGGATAATATAGCCCGAACTACAGTTGCAGAATTTGAACCGTTAGATATTCCAGAAAATAATGATAGAATTAATTTACTTATGCAGGCTCTACCTGAGGAGGCTCATCAATCATTCCAGCGATTTACTCGAGGGATGTCAGAATTTGAAAGAGTAGCTTATGCATCTGTCCTTAAGATGTTGGCTACAACAGCATCTGTGACAAGCATTTTGTCACCAGAATATGCACTTTTCTTGCAGGAATTTCTAACTAATGAAAATCTTTCAGATTTTGAGTTTAACAGACAGATGTATGAGATGAGATCATTTGCTCCAGAAATACGGGACTTGATCGCAGAATCGATGTTGAACAATAACAACATTCTACCTGATGACATTAAACTTTTTCTAGTTCATCTTACTAATGAGTCTCTAAACTTACCAGTTTATGCCCCAGAGGATGCTACTTTTCAATTCGGAACATACAACCCTGAGAAGCTGGGCCGGGCTTATTACTTCAATGAACATGGTGTTAAACTGAGGAATGTACGCAAATTTCAGATAGATGAGGACCGAGCAGGCAGAAACAATGACCATGATGATGAAGCTATGGACTTTGAGCGATGCAGAAAGATTTACTCAAAAATACAACAATCAGCACCCGGCACATCTAACTTGTTTCTTTGGTTTTGTCCAGATCACGGTCATTGCTATGGATTCCACATGACAGTGGCTGAAGGCAGAAAAGATCCATCAGCTTCATTATACTCTCATCTAGCCAAACCTCCACAAGCAGTGTTTTATGACTTTGCCTGTAACTTACAGGAATATTGCCTCAACAGAGAGAGTGGGTACTACAAGAATGTTAGATTTTTTCACGATATTTTTCATGGTTATTCACACAAATGCTCTACTTCTTTTAGAAGCTCTCGACTTCAAGGATTTGAAAGTGTGAACTCAGAAATCTGCGAACAGTTCAACAGCTTCATCCAGATTCTGAAGAAATCAGCAAGACAAATGACACAATCTCATTTCTGTTTCTATCTTCAGTTCTTTATTCATGAGTGGAACAGGAGAAAAAGAGTTGCTTACAAGAGGAAAATCAGCACTGCACTAGCTGGGCTTTTATGAAATGTATAACAACTTTGATTTTCAGAGAGCTGTGCATCATAAAATGATCAAATGAACTATGTTTAATTTATATTTCATTCACTTCTTATATATATTTGTTTGACTTTCTCATTTGCGTATACTTTTGACTAGTAATTATCACTGCATCTGCAATTGTTTTCGGTTTCTGCTGTGTTTGTTAGTATGTTTCAGTTTGAGCGAACAGACTCCAACTTTGGCTTCCAGCTTTGCTGTTGAGAAAGGTCAACAAGTTCCACCAGAAGTTCCACCAGAAATACATCACGTCTTTAATGTATGTTAATAATTATTTACATGGTTGTAAACTAAAAGTTCAAAGCATAAATATCTTATATATATAATTACATAAAGAAAAATGTTGATTGTTTATAAAGCTATGAATTAATATGTTTGTTATAGAAATTCATATCCCTCTTTCAGGTTTGAGGCAGATTTTCCACAGCGTCTTCATCCAATCTACTTGTGTCGGCATGTGCAACTACTTAATCTGAAGGCTTGGAGGGAATTGTAGCTCAGTGCTTCATCCTTTATGTGGATAAACAAAAGGGAACCAGAAGGATCGATCTAAAGACATTCTTTTCATAAATCTGTTGGTGTCAAACAATATAATTTTGATTGATCAGTCTTCTTAGTGCCTGTAGTGAACAGTATGTATTGTATTATATGTAGTATAATAATCAATTAAGTGTTGATAAATGTCTTACAATTATCGTATAACCCTTTATATCAAGTTTTGTTATTTAATTGTAGAACAGCAAAAGAAACATTTGTGGATTTTAAAAGATAAGGCAGAGGCTATGTTTACACTGTAAATGTTCAACTGGTGAATTCCATTATTTGTTGCAATATCTAGATTTTGATAATGTAAGGAATGATTTCTGATTAAAGTATTACAATAGGAATCCAATCTCTGTTATGCTTAAAGATGCACTTTTACTCCCAAATTAGATATTCCACAGTTTATATGATTGTTTTTTATATAAAAAAATAAGATTCTTATGAAGGATACAGAGTTGAATTTGAAAGAAGGTTGCAGGAAACATACCGTATTATATCATGCATAGGACGCACTTTTTTACCCCCAATCCTCGTCTTAAAAATTGCCTGCGTCCTTTCTATGCTATTAGAATTTCATCTGTTTTTTTCCAAGTCCATTTCAGGTCGAAAATATCGGACCGGGAGAGAACGCGGTAATAGTAAGTATCTGTACTGCGTTACCGAAGAGAACAACTGACATAGGTAAAATCACGCAAGTTAACACACGCAGAAATATATTGAATGTTTACTTTAAAATGATTTATTGAGAAATAAATTGAAAACAAACATGAGTGTTTGCTTTTTTATAAAAGGGACGCTACTCACAAAAACTCGATGTGAGTCAGCACTTTAACTGGATTGAGTTATAACGGCAACGGAAAATCGGGAAACGAGGTAAATATCAATTAATTGTGTTCATGATTTTAATGTTTCGATATTTTACAAAACATTTGGGTTGTATGTTACTGTTTTAAAAAATTAATAAAGGAATGTGCATAATGCAAAGTAGCATTATTGTCACTATCAAATCTTTTCAAATGTGCGAATGTGTGAAAAACACCCGCTGTCTGTCATTAGAAAAACATCAATAGAACAAACTATTGCGATGGTAATTCCGTATGGTTGTTTGTTCGCACTTAACCCGATGTGCCTTCCGCTGGCAAGGCTAATTACCGACATGCATTAATTATGCCAACATGCTTTAATCCGTGCAGCGACAAGCCTTATCAAAACAATCAATAGTTTTGACAATACACAGTTTTGTTGCGATTGCAACGGTTGCAACGGTTGACTGTCATTAAGAAGGCATGTCGGGACTATTGCAACGGTTGCAACGGTTGCAACGGTTGACTGTCAGTCGGGACTATTACGGCATTTGTATAAGTCTTATAATATGCGTGAATGTTCTCAAAATATCAAGACATATATCATTGTTGTGTATGCTAAATTACGACGATAATTATCGAAATACACAAGACAGTTATCGAAATATGCTTTATATACAATTTTTTGGTTGTCTTTTACTTCAATATATGTTATAAATTCTTTACCAACCTCAATTTTTCGGCTCCGATTTTGACATTTTTCCGCTGCGTCCTATCTTTAATATTAAGGGTTTTTACCCGTTTTCTCAACTATTTTTTTGCCTGCGTCCTATCTATGCTAGCGTCCTATACATGATATAATACGGTAAAGATCATAATCTTTTAGCACTCATAATCTTTTAGCACTCACCAATCATTTAATATTTTTAATTTTAGGAATTAAATACACAGTTACAATATTGTTATCAGGAATCAATATTTTCCATAAATGCATTATTTAGTAAGTAGTTAAAGGTTTATCAGTCGAAATGTATGTTTCATACATGTGTATATTTTGATTTTGAATAAGAGTCACTTGAAAGATTTAGCTAAAAATGTTAGAAGAAGAAACTGAAATTGCCCAATTCTGTACAAATAATTAAGGTCATACATTCGCTTATACACATTTTATCAATGTGGAATGTTAACTTAAATTGTTTCTTAAGTATGATATAACAATCTATATTGCATAAGTAATTGAAGATATTGTTAAATACCACTTGTATGTGTACATGCTGGGTACCCCTTGCACATAATGAAAGCTAGGTATGAATAATATACGATTTTAAAATAATTGCAGTAAAAGACGGCAGTAAACTGAATGGAAGCTGTACACACACTTATAAGTACACATTCACGTGCTGTTTCACAACATCTCATGTAACTACTGAGAACACATGTTTACAGTACATATATTACACTGCTTTATTTGGACTCATTTTATAAAAAAAACCCATTTAATTCCTGTTTTGTTATTATTTGTTATAAATCAAATGCTTGAAGTCATGTTTTATGATCTTATAATAAAATTTTATTACGGGTCTAGTTGTTCGTTGTAGCATTGTTGAGTGAACGTCTCTGATTTTGCCTCATAATTAATGAATTTCACACGAACATGTGTATGGAACCTTCTGTAATGTTTGTGATGTATGAGATTTGCTGTTTGGAGACTTTCAGACGGAATTCTTTCCTTAGAATTAGAATGTACCATTGTTTATTATCGCAATGTCTGTTAACATTGCCAGCAAAGCACAATAGTAGAATATGGAGTCTGCAAAGAAACTGGAGCAAGTAAATGAAATGCTAATTATTACAAACTTTCAGTCGTTTATGGAACAAAATGTAATAAATGCCTCATTGGCCAAAGTCAAAAGCTAATACACAAAAAGGTAAAAGGTAAGCCTGATAGATACTTTTTATTCCTCCATGAAATGAAGAGCAAAACATTGATATATATACTAATAATGACACATATTATGAATTACATTTAACACAATAATATTCAAACAATACGAGTAAACCAAACATGCATATTATGTACACAAGTAGACAAACAGAATAAAATATCAAGTACTCTCGAAAGATAACAAAATTAAGCATTGGTAAGAAATATTTAGATTTAGAGCAGCCCTCTAATCCTAGGTATAATTACACACATGAATGCAAAGCTAGTACGAAAAACGAAATAACTAGGAAAGCAAAGTGTGATTTTACAATATACCTAATTCTGGATCAACTTAATTCAACAAGTTATTGACACAAGCTACATATGATTTTAGCAAGGTACAAATTCTGAAAATTGATATCCCAATGTCCGTTTTGATCAGTCTGGTCCCTCGAGAGATTGTTTTGAAACTTACCATAGGGAGGTAGATCTAGGGTTTCTCGACCCTTAAAGTCACGCAAATCACTTCGATCCGAGTAAACTTCCCGCTTTGTGGTAGATTTGTCATATTTGACTAACTCCTTTTTTATTAAACTAGACCCTCGATCAGATAAAGTAATGGCTGTGGTCATGCTTGAAGGTCAATATAACTTGACCATGACAACATTCGTGACCTTGACCAACTTCCATATTTATGTTAAATATCCCACGTTAAAAAAAAAATCAGACTTCGATCCAAGTGTATATTTTGTACTAACTAAATTCTGCTGGTTGGAAATGTGTTCACCTATAAGGTTTGCACTGTTCAAATATGGCCATTTTGATCTCAAGACTTGTGGACGGACGCACACTCTTGATCCGTGTCATCTCAGGTGCCGCCGCTTTAAAATATTGAGAAAAAGGTGTTTTTTACGTCTTGTGTCGGTATAATTGACATACACGGCAAAGTCCCGATAACGGTTTTTAACTTTTTATGGCCAATTTGAGGGATAAGCACACGAATTAAATGGGCTAAAGTATGGTCTTACAAGATGCTTCGAATGGTAGATTGCTAAAAGTCGTGAACACCCGGATCGTGCAGAAAAGGTTCAAGAGCGGGTTCTAAAACCTGGCCAATAAACGGGGGAATGGGCATTTTGGAAATGTATCGTTTAACTCATAAACAAGTTTAAGGCTAATCAGTCATATGCTATCGGAATGGTTACAGCAATAACAACTGAGTTGGAGGGCTATCCGCTTTTCCTAGGCACCAGCTAAAGAGTAGAAACGGTTTAAACCGATGTACCATCTCGGTGCGTATTCAAGAGCGGTTAAGAACACATTGGACAAAAGATGAAAGCCCAAATAGCCTTAAATGCTATAATATTTGGCATTTTCTCTGAGAAAAAACAACATCATGTTACAAAAACGTTCATGTCTGCTTAATTGAAGTGCGGTCGTCCGTCTGTACGAGTAAAATAGGCTTTCAACGCTGACTGCGGCTGGTGAAAACCCTTTTTTGTAATATTGTTCACTATTTTACACCTGGATTTGGACAAACTGCCAGGTCTTAATAGATATGATAATCCAATGCCGACAGAAAGGTCATTTGGACGCTAGAAAATCCGCCGTTATGGATTTTGCAGAAAAAAAGTGCAATGAGTTTTACCATGAATGCCACTTTCTCTTGGAGTAACAACTGCTACCGGGAACCGGGTTATACACATTTACCGGAAATTCTCTGTATTTTTCGGTGTCAAAAAAGATCATGAAAATCTGTTTTATTCTGTTCTGCTGGAAATTTCAATGAAAAAGTCTGTGGTCGGTCAAGCAAAGATTATACAAAGTATAATTCCACGTTAGATCGACCCTCAGCGTACTCGCATGATGAATTGGCCGACAGAATTATAAAATGAGGTTCTGTATACACAACTTTTCACAAAGTTACATTACATTACCTTATTTTTTAAATAAAATATTCTATTAGTCTATGATTTGCAAATTGTTATTTGTCAGTCAAATTTGTACCTATAAGTAAAAACGTTCGACTGCCAAATTCATGTAGCCATAGGTACAATATTGTTTTCTTACATTGAAACGGGGGTTTAAGTTGAATGCCATTTAATCACTTTTATATATAAAGGCAGCAATTCGTATGCAGAAACTGTAGTGTCATTTCAGAAATTATGTCATCGACATTGTGTTTAAGCTCTGTGCTTACCTCTCTTCTTCTTTCAATAAAGTGTGTCACCAATTAATAGGTATCACTGCACTGTTTAATTGTCACTGAGGGGATTGAATTTCATAAAAATGGAAATATTTTTTTGATATTGTCACTTTCTCAAACAATGAAATATCATATTCAAATGATATTCTCAAAATTCACTTCTTTCACAAGGTGAAACATCATGCAACATGATATTGAAATAAACATTTTTCTTTTACTATATCCACAAAAAGATGGCTATAAAATGACTTAATGTACATTCTATATGAAAGTGATTTTATTAAGGATATTGCACCGATGATATTGTGTCCCAGCCCTGTACATACTAAAGTTCAATATAATGCGAGAACAGGAAAATTTTCGAAAAATTATCTTTTATATGTGCACTGTTTGAGATGATCAGATATCTGTTTTATTTCATGGAAATATCTTTTTAAAGCATTGGAAAGCACTCGCTGTTATATACAATGTAGATATGAAAAAACCTCATGGTATACCTTTTCAGGTTCAGTGGGAATCTAAATATGACTATAAAAATCCCTCAACTACTCAATGATCAGCCAAATTCAAACATACCGTAACATGTTCAGTATTTTATTCAATAATATAACATAGTACATTATAATAATTTTTCACAGGTCTATCTATGGCACAATGATGGTTAATGATTACAGAATAACCTAGAACTTAAAAAGAACATATAAAACAAGTTTGATGCTAAAATCACTAATGTTTCTCTTAAAGCTACACTCTCACAGATTTAATGTTTTTACAACTTAATGAAAGTTTCAAGTTACATAAAACATGAAAATCGATAGGAGATAAATGCAGTACTATAAATAAAATATGTATTAAAAATAATACATATTTTTAATACAAAGACACAAATTAAAGAAAGCAGACTGTCAGGCCATGATAAAGATTTGTGGAGACATAACCTCAAAGGCATACAAAGACATAAGACTGTGAGATGCCTTGTTAGTACATTTCAATGATTAAGAATGGATCATTAGTTCCACTAACTCTGACAGAATTTACTTCATATCATCTAACTACTACATAAAATATCAGAGGTCAAATTCTTAGGCAATACTAGCAAGTGCATACGTGCAAAGACACATAGATCATAATATATCCACATTAAACACATTTTTTAAAGATGCACTCTTACTCCCAAAAAGGTTTACCACTACTAATACTATTGTTTTAATACTGTGAAAAGAATTAATGAATGTTGAAAGCAATGGTTCTCATGAAGGATACCGATTTTGATTTGAAAGAAATGTGCATAAAACATGGTGTATCTACCTTATGAGACTATTAAAGTAGATCACAGTAAATCTTTTAGCATTCATCAATCATTAAATATTTTTGCGTTTTCTGTTATTAAATACAGGGTTACAAACTTGCTACCAGTAATAAATATGTTCCATCAATGCATTATTTAGTAAGTAGTTAAAGGTTTATCACTCAAAACATATGTTTGTTATACATATGTATGCATTGATTTTGAATAAGAGTGTCACTTTAACAATTAATTTGATTTAAAAATTACCTGACAAGAATTAGGAGCTTAAGAATATGGAATTTAAAAAAATAATAAAGCAATACTTTTCATAAAATTAAAAGGCAGCAACAACAGTCACAGTATGTTTTAGCATATGCTATTTAAAACAATCTCTCAATATGGTCCAACTCGTACCCTACACATAAAAAGTACAAGTTGTATTTAAAGATAAATTCATGGTAAGTAAACAGCTACAAATTTAAAAGAAGTGACACTCTTATTCAAATTAACATTTTCTGTTTTTTTTTAACAATGTATCTTCTTACATTATGATGTAATATGTGCTTGTCAAAAGCAATAGAAAAATCAATTTAAAAAGTAAACAAGAATCGTGATGTGACAATAATTGTTTTGTTAAGGATTGGCAGAAGAAGTTCAGTTTCAACTGCTGTCTTCTATTTTTATAACAGTGACCTAGATCCTATGCGCCCAAAACACAATCTCATGAAAGTTCTCAATAAACTCTTCCTATATATCAAGTTTGGTCACAGTATATCAACCATAACTTATGGTATTCAGTACCAAAAAGTAATATTTTTTTAGTAACAGTGACATTGACCCTAAGGGGCCCAAGGCATTCGAATGAAAGCTCTCCATTAACTTGTCATATATACCAAGTTTGGTCACACATTGTCACCCCTTACTTATTCAGTACAAACTATAATTGTACTTTTCAGCAATACTGACTTTGACCTAGATCATAACCCAAAACACAATAAACAAGAGCTGTCACAGTATGTGACGAATGCCCCCGAATGTGACATTGACCTACGAACAAGGCCAGTACATGAAAAGTTGATCTTGCCTTTATGTGTCAAATACATATGGCAAGTTATTTTAAATTTCCTCTGAACATAAAAAAATACCACCCATACTTGACAACCTACACTGTTATGTCCTTATATTCAGAATTCCCTTGTGAATAAACACTTAGTGTATCTTTCACCTTAGAGGTAGGGACATGGGTCTTGCACAGGACACGTCGTCTTCGTATGTGGAACACATGTAGCAAGTTATTTTAAAATCTGTCTTTACAAGGGAAAGTTACAGCCCGGACACGACAACCTATACTCTATGCTTATATGCAGCACTCTATGGTGAATAAACACTAAGTGTGACCTTGTCCTTTGAGGTAGGGACACGGGTTTTGCACGCGACACGTCGTCTTGGTATGTGGTACACATGTGGCAAGTTATTTTAAAATCTGTCCATACAAGAGAAAGTTACAGCCCGGACACGACAACCTATACTCTATGTCCTTATATGCAGCACTCCATTGTGAATAAACACTAAGTGTGACCTTGACCTTTGAGGTAGGGACACGGGTCTTGCACGCCACACGTCGTCTTGGTATGTGGAACACATTTGGCAAGTTATTTTAAAATCTGTCCATACAAGGGAAAGTTACAGAGCCGGACGGACGGACGGTGCAATTTTAATATGCCCACCTTCGGGGGCATAAAAAGTCTGTATGAACTTTCATATAAACCAAGTTTGGTCACAATATGTCGACCTTTAAGTTAATCAATACCAGTTCTTTTGCTTTTAATAGTAACTTTGACCTTTATATTGATCCCAGAAGCCTAAAACGCAATCTCATGAAAGGTCTTCATAAAGGCTTCCTACATACGAAGTTTGGTCACTATATGTCAAACCTAGCTAAAATTATTTTACACATAAGGTGACTTTGAAGACCCTTCCACCAGCCCGCCCAAACAATTAGCTTTCAAAAACCCTGTTAAGAATATATAAATGTGCCTGACATAAGAAATAAAAATGAAAAAAGGGCAATAATTTGTATTTAGTTAAAATGGAGTTATGTCACCTTATTGTAAGATGTTCATCATTAATTGTGCAAGGTATTAAGTCCATTGAATGAAGGCTATTGAAGTATTAACCTCATTATGTAATGACCCTGAACAACTGTATGGAGTATTAAGTGACTTTAATGAAGGGTTTTGCAGTTATGAGTGAAAATCCCAACTTGGTCTTAAACTTTAACCGGACGCTAAAGCCAAAGCAGATGCTGAGGCGAGTGGTATAACCCTCCTTATTATTCAAATAGTCCAGCTAAAAATGTTGATAAGGTACATACCAGTTTGATATTTTGTCCATTTAAAAATATAACCACTGGAGGGAAGGCATTTATTAAGTTTTTATGCCAACCCCATACAAAAGCAAATGTGCCTTTTGGGGTGCAAATTAGCAAAAAAGCCCAACCATATATTATTAAAAATCTGCCAAACCCGGTGGTTATATGTTTTAGGAGAATAGCCCTAAGTGTTAATTACACTAAATATCGCCTTATTACAGCTTTGTTATTGACTTAAGACATGAGATGTTTATAATGTGTATTAGAGAGGTCCAATATCTATCGTTTTTGTTTAAGTTTAAGTCCCAGTCTAATCAAGATATCAAACTGGTATGTACCGGTACTCCCATATTTTATTGAAATGATTCCAATAACACCCTTATCTCTGTTACTTAAAAATACAGTTGTCATAACAGAGCCCGTCCTCTTTAAGTCCACATTGGCAGTGAGATTAAATTAAAATGTGATTCTGTTCATTCTTCTTCAAACAGCATTCATCGTGAATCTCGGACATCTTTAATCTATTGGAAATAGAAAGAAGACCTTCATAGAAATTATTTCCATTTTCAGTTTTATGTATTTCATCATTATGGCAATTAAATAATAGTACAAATAATATCAAATTATTATAAAGATGATTTTGACTTCTGTCATCTTCATTGCATCTAATCCATCTACATTATACTATCCTTTTACAATTGACATCTTTTTTAAATATATATATATATATATAAATACTGAATGTCTAATAAACATTACCTGTAAAAGTGTCATGACTTGCACCCATATCTGTTTTAACTGAGTCTGTATCTGAAAAGAGTGCATAAAATCAAAGCTTCACATACAAATTAGCTTCATGTAATAAAGAAATATATAATGATGCTATGAAGACAAACATGCACTTATAATAAACTAGAGGCCTATGTTCTACTGGCTGGGTTTGTGTGGTCAACATCACTGTTTTCGAAAAGAACCAACCCCTTATGGATTCTGAATACTCATTTTTTCATAAAGGCCCATAATCTTATCATTTCAAGGTTTTTTGAAAGGAACCAAGCTCTAATGGATATCAAAATACTGTACAAGTTTCATCAAGATACAATCAAAACTGAAGACTGTATCTTGTTAACCAGCAACTGCTTACTGACACACTGATTTTTTTACTATCAAGGCCCATAATCTAGGCATGCATGGGCGGATCTGGCTGGTTTTCAAAAGGAACCAAGCTCTTATGGATATGTAGATACTGTTCAAGTTCCATCGAGATACAATCAAAACTGAAGGCTGTATCATGTTAACGAGCAACTGCTTACTGACACACTGATTTTTTATACTATCAAGGCCCATAATCTAGGCATGCATGGGCGGATCTGGCTGGTTTTCAAAAGGAACTGAGCTCTTATGGATATGTAAATACTGTACAAGTTTCATCAAGATACAATCAAAACTGAAGGCTGTATCATGTTAAAGAGGAATTGTTTACAGACGCACGGAGGCACATACTACGTACACACTACCATCGCATAAGACTAAATGACTAAACAATAAACCAGTCCATTAGTTGAATAATTAAATTATATGATTTGTAATGTTCAGTCAACATTTAATGTATTGCACAAGCTCATGGTTGTTTAACATGTTAAACTTGTTAGGAATTAAATATCCAGTTAATAAACATATTATTCTTTGGGTTTAATTGCTGTAACGTTTGTTATTCAAATTAAATGACGCAACATGTTCAAATGGTCAATTCAGCCCATTTCTAAATTTACCATTACCTGGTATGTTTGAATTGTGTTGACCAGGTGGATGAGGTTAATGGAGCAATGGATGATAAAGGAACTGATTCAGAAAATTAATTGAAATTAATTCTTCTTGTATATTTATGTTTTTTCCCATTAATGATTTTTAAAAAAAACATAATTTCATTGCTTTTAAAGTATAAGCATGACAGCAAAAACAAATACTATAAATAAGCATATATATGAGAGACTGTCCAAATTTCATTAATCTGCACATTTGTAGAATTCATCATGAAAAATGGGCACATAATATTTGTTCTTTCTGAAGTTAACTGTATTACAAAAATTGTAATCAGATTTTGACTAGATTATGTACTGAACACATATGCCATGTAATAAAATAAAACTATGCCCTACATTCCTGTTTCAGTTCTTGTTTGGAGCACACCCAATATCAATGCAAAAGGTGCATCGCACATTTTTGTTCAAGATACATGTTTACAAGCGGCGCCATGTATAAGGCATTTTGAATAAAAAAAAATTTCCTTTTGTAAGTAAATGATTGAACACATCAATGAAATGACATACAGAATTATCATATCAACATTACAACAAGTTTATAATACTACTTGTTTTCCTACCACAGATTCTTCATGTTCTTTATGAAAAAGAAATTAAGAAAGTAGTGTTCATACATTTTGAATTTTTAATCCAGTGTTCTTTCTTACAATGAATGTAGTCAAATTATGTAGGGTTGAAGTATGTAGTTGCATTGAAAACATGAGAAAAGTAATGGGACATAAATCATTCAAAAAATTGTGTGCCTATGACAATCCTTTAAAAGAAAGAAGTTTGGAAGAAATTTATATACATAGAAAAAACATGATTATTTCATTTGTAGTACCGGTAATTCTTTTGCAAGGCCCAGAATCACGCAATGCATATCATTTGGTAAACAACACATTTTTCAGGCATGTGGGAAAAGGCTGTGACCTGTACTTTTGTTTTTAAACTAATATACGATACATTTAAGGAGGTTGCAATTATAAGTAACTTCTACTTCAATGAAATCGGCTCGGGTTCATATAAATCAGAAAAAGAAAGATACAGAAATCGAAATGTTATATACTTAATACTCTGTGTACAGCACTGATGATGATTGAATAACTGGTTATATACAAAACATTCCATATAATTTACATTGCATCAGGGACCCACCATCATCTTCAGTTTAAGGGGTTTCATGCGCTGCAGATCCTTGACGTGTGCAAGCTGCTATTGCCCTTCTCTCCATTTCTATCTCATTGGCTGCAGGCTGAAATTTTTTAGTCTGCTTAGCACATCATAGCCACTTGGCAGAAGGTGGAATGAATTAATATTAACTTCAGTTATTATTATATGCAGTTATGACAGTATACTATCCAATGTTCTTCTATTACTTTTGATGAAAGGTTCTCTTCAAAGGACAAAAATGATAATCACAATTCTAATTGAAAAATATTTGTAAGTCATTACATGTATGTGTACCTTTTTTTCTCACAACAAGAAGTCTGCACAGTTCAAACATTTATACGTTCTTAATGTTGTTACTTGGGATGCCTCCTAGGATGGCTCAAGGCACCTGCAGAGAAACAATACTTGTCAGATAGAATATGCATTCATATAAAACATTGGTTTATACACTCTTTTTTTATCTCACTATTTGGACCAGATATAATACCATAGTTTTATGATAAACATTAGGTTTATCTTTAAAGATCTTCCAACATATATTTATCCATATAAAGCACATAAACAAGGCAACCTGAAACTTAAGGATTTGATAAGAAATCCTCAAGTTTGTAAGCAGACAAAGTTAATTTGGCAATATTTGGACACATTGGTTAGAGTCTCATTGTCAATTAATGAAATAAACAAATGTATGGAATAAAAATACTCTGTCAATCAGACAACAGGTGGGATTTTTCTTGTTGCTTGTGAAAAAATACAAAATACTTAACTGTTGTTTAATGAAATACCTTCTTTTTCATCAGAGGATTGATAATTATAAATCTAAGACAATGTTAAACATTGCATTATCACTAGTGTACGAGAATGATAAAATATATGCTATATTTCAAGCAACTCCAGTTATACCCCATCCCCTAAAGATCAGCCAGTGTTATATACTAGTACCTCTTCTTGACTTTAAGCTGAGAACAGTCATTAACTTTTTTTTCCTTTTCTTCTTTATGCAACAAAGTTTAAAATAAAATTAAGTGCACATTACACATCATTACAAAATATTTGAATTAGCTTGACACATCTACTCTAGCTGTTAAATAGATACATGTGGTTTACTTGTAACATTTTTGCTACCAGTAATAATCAAATATATTATCAGCTTTGACAGGTTATAATTTTCACCTACTGTAAAACCATTTTCAATTTTGTGTGGTATGAATCTCATTCATAATCCCTTGTATTTCCCACGTTTTTACAAATGCATCTAAATCCCATCGGAAAACATCCTCTTGTATACATTGATCGTATACTGAGGGCAATATACCAGTACTATTTTGCAAATATGTTGGTCAGTCAATAACAGTTGATTTGCACTACATCTGAGTGCAATTATTGTTTGTATCAGAATTTTAGGTTTTTATTTTTGTCTTCTTTGATCCAACAATCTGATCAATTCATCAAAAAATGAAAAAAGAAAGATTGAATTAATGCAAGCCATTTAAGTTCAAATTCTATGGAGATTAATTCTGTTACTACTATATATTTTAATGTTTAAAGTAACACTCTTATTCAAAATCAATACAAACGCATGTATAAACAAAAATAAAGTCTAAGTGATAAATCTTTATCTTCTTTCTAAATAATGCATTTATGGTGAATGCTAAAGATTAACTGTGATCTACTATGGTCTCATTGAAATACTGTGATTTCTGCACCTTTCTGTTAATTAAACTTGGTACTTTATACATGAAAACCATAGATTTAAACATTTTTTCATACATTTGGTATATAAAAACAATTGTACCAATTGTGATAAATCTTATTCGGGAGAAAGAGTGTGCCTAGTTTATCATGCAGATTTTTTTTCAAAAGTTTACAAGCAAACTTAAGAGAAAAACATACAAGTACTTTACATAAATGATAAGCATTCTTAGGATAGCAGTAAGCCAGTTACTATCCTCACAAGAGACAATGCTCATCAAGGAATATAAATGCATAGGAGTGATTCAATAAAGTTAGCAACCATCTTTGATTTTGTCAAATCAAATATAGAAATCTCACTTTCAGATAGCTTTGAACATAACTGTAAACGAGAAGTTGAGCTAGACACAGGAAAGGACAGTGCGATTTTAATTTTTTTCACTCTCGGGGGCATAAAAAATACACCTCAGAAATCAGTGAGATAAATTGGTTTTACTTTAACTTACCCATAAGAACTCGATCAGGCCAAAGAACATTTGGATTCCTCTTCACAAAGAATGGTGGGAATGAAAGATGGTGTGTACTGTCCCTTCTGATGCACTGTATACAGGAATGATACATGTCTATTAATCATTGTTATCACTAACTACATGAAACATGGCTTGAAACGGGCCAATTTCAGCACAATTAAGAGAAAATAAATAATATTTATATGACCATAGAAAAATTGTTTGTATTTTGAAAGTCATTTTGAAACTCATATTCTTCACAAAATTGCAGTGTCCATTCATTTTCACTTAAGGCTTGATGGGATAAAATAGTTTTGAAACTATACCATTGAATTGCTTTCAATATTTTGGCTTTCCATGTCAAATATTTATTGTTATCATAGATGCAAATAAGTCATTGCCTTAACACAAAAGTAAGTACCTAAACAAGTAAATAATCAATTGAAAAGAACTCATATTGATAATTGGCTCCAAATGTAATCTTCTGTAAAAATCAACCTTGCCTTTGTGAGCATATCCCTGGATCTTTCCTGTGATGTTCCATCCTGAACATACTTTGGCTTTCACCATTCTGGAAATGCGGACAATGGGCCTGTAACAATTCAAAACAAAATTTTACAACTATAATATTAAATTGGGGTGGGGCATCATTTCAAGATCTGTTCAAAGACACAATTAAATCAGTGCCTGAATGTACAACAAGGCAATCCAAAGGACAGCTATATCCCCTGCAAATAACATTCTCGGATATCTGAACATAACGATATTTGTTATTCATATTGTGTGTACTAAGTGTAGGACCTTTAAATGTTAGATGTGACCTTGACCATTGAGTTATGGACACAGGTCAAGGTCACTGCAAATCATCCCAATGAGGACACATTTCTACCAGGTAATATGGTAATCCATTCCTGCAAGTTATACTCCAGACACGAGCATGTGTACTATGGCCTTTAAATGTCAGATGTGACCTTGAACATTGAGGTTTGGACCTGGGTCAAGGTCACTCCACATCATCTCAATGACAACATTTGTAAAAAGTTATATGGTACCCATCAATGCATTTGAAATATGGACCCTGATCAAGTTCACTGCACATCGTCTCAATAAGGACAACATTTGTACAAAGGAAAATGGTAATCCATTAATGCATAAGTAAGTTAAAGCCCGGACACGAAATGTTATGGACAGACAGACGAAATGCATTCCTATAATCCTCTCCCCACTCTGTTGCGGGGGAATAAAATCAGAAACTTTTTAACAATCATCATTCAATGTCCGTGGACTGGAGTTACAAATTCAAAAATATTACAACTTAAAGCTGCACTCTCACAAATTTACCGTTTTTACAACTTTTTTATTATTTGTCTTGGAATTAGCAAACTTTTGTGTCAATATCTGCAAACCAGTGATGAAAGACCGTTGGCAAAATGTCACATCGCAGATTTTCATATTTCCATTCCAAATTTAATGTTTTATGGCTTAGACGATTTAAAAAAATGCATAAACATCAATTTTGGAGAGGAAATATGAAAATCTGCCATCTGATCTTTTGTCATCAGTCTTTTATTACTGGTTTTCTGATATTTACGCCAAAAACTGCTCGTTCCAAGACAAAAATAAAAAAGTTGTCAAAACGTTCAATCTGTGAGAGTGCAGCTTTAAGTCAATTTACAAACTATCAAGGTACTGAGTATCAGTGAAAGTGGCTTAAACTTTGGCTTTCAAGGGGCTTTCTCACGTAAGAAAAGTAAGATGCTGGGTTTCAAATTTGGCCACGCGGGTTTGAACCCAGTCTCCTACACATTTTTTTTTATATCAAAGCGTTACACATTCTATTCGATAATTGTCCAGACATCAGATGGTCAAAAAACCCAGTAACTTCTCAAAAACAGCATAGAAATTTCCTTGTGAGCTACCATGAGGCAGACCATTTATAATGAAGATAAACCCAACAATTATGTCACATCACTGACATAAGCACAGTTTACCTGTTTAGAAATAGCACATAATGGGTTCCCAGTTAAAAAAAAGCATGGAATGATATGACCGTGCAAGTCATGTGATCATTTCATATCTTAAACTCAACTTTAAAGCATTGTAGCAATACATATAGCCCGGAATTAACATAACTGAGTTTTCCCATGCCGGTACAAATAAAAGGTGAATTTCAAGCTATTGAAATGCATGTAACAGTCCAATGACTCTATTGTTTCCAAAGTAACGTGTATATATTACAACGGTTTAATTTTGTTTGTACCGGAGGATTAGGTTGGGTAAACCAGAATAGCTATAATTCCGGGCTACAACTATTTGCTGTGACTTTCAGCAGAGTTGACCTTCACTGTGTCTATGTCGTGACTAGCCTTTCAGTATACTAACCAAATCTGTGATATTTATATATATAATATATGCAAATTATATAGATGAAAAGCATTCCTTTGGCTGCCATTTTAGAGCACCTGCTGACACTGTATAGAAACACCAAACCTAATTGTACCCAAAGACAAAGCAATAATAGTTCCCATAATTGGGTATTGGAACCATGAGTTCACTGGACCACTTTATTGACTTTTACAGCAGGGTATGTATTGATCTGTAATTCATTTTTTTTTCACAACAATATATAAAAGTTATGTAAATTCTAGACAATATTTTTAATTGTGTGCAATTGTATTATGCGGTGTCCCTTTAAAAGATTAATAGTTTCATATCTAAATCATGCTCCAGTAAGAGTACTTAATTCTTTTAGGTATTGGATTTGTATCAACGCTGTTAATAAAACAGTACTGTCATATAATGAATACCACTGACACCAAAATGTGTGATTTAGGTGTATAAAATAGTGTTTTTGTTTACTAAATATGTGTCTGTTTTGATGGATTTCTCCAACTGTTTGAACAAACTAGTTTGGTCGTTAGCTAGTGAAAAGGAGTATAAACATTGTTTCACTAAAAGCAATATATAGGTACCCTATGACTTGATATCAATATTATTCATGTTTGAAGTGTGTGTGGACATTTTTTTTAAAAAAGAAAAGATTACTATTACTATCTTTTGACTTTTCAATGTTATAACCCTAGAGGGTATTTAGCCTTTCTCGTATGCAAGGCTCACGCCTGTCATTTTTCGGCTGTGAATTTTAACAAATTCACAGACAGGCTGAAAAACAGACATTTTTTTCAAGTATTCTGTTTGTCATGTATAGTATACTATGAGAAATTCGTCCCTCAAACTGTCTGAAGAGTGACAATATTAAATTTTTGAAAAAGATGATCACACAAGTTAAATTGCACCAGTCAATTGTAACAACAAATTCCCAGGTCTGGGGGGGGAAACCAATAACTGGTGCATTGCATGCCACTTCCATGAGACAGAATTGTCATATTCGGAGGCAATTGTGCAGAGACCATGAAAAATACCGTCATGTTTACATGTTGAAATTAGACTTGGAAGATAAACAACCCTGAATGCTTTATTTAACATGAACACCTTGAGACAACCACCTTATAAAATAGAAAAAAATAGAAAAAGATGTAGCAAAAGGCAGATGTGGTAAACAAGAGTCCAGGTGCAATACCCTAGCTCTTTTACAAAGAGACCCCTTAGTTCCTTCACGGGCTAGGTGTGAAGCACTGATACACAGGGTGCAACTTACCTAGACTAAACCAGTACTGAATACACTACTTTTTCAAGCACTACACTGCCAGGCACCAGACAAGGGAGCTACATGTACTTGTACCAACTTTTAAAGTATTTCAGTAAGAAGTGGCTTGGGAGTTTGAACCCTGACCTCCAACTCCTTAGGCGGACAACTTTACAACTGGGCATCGGAGACAGTTATAGATATCTACCGGCAGTATTTATTTACTGTGACAATTCACAAACATGTCTTTTTCATTTCTTAACTCCTGTGTACATGGTTGTAAACATCAGTTTTTTGGAGCATTTTAAATGTTTGACAACTATTTCCTCATGATAAATTTTATTTTGTCCCATTACATGACAAGCAACCAACAATGTGGCTCTTACTTCTAAATAGAAGATTCTGATGTTGGTGATGAAATTCACATACCGTGACGTCAACTTTCATATAACCTGTTCTAATAGCCCCACAATAACTTACTGAGATGAAAAGAATTCAAACAGGAGTTATAGCAGGGCAGCTTAAAGAATAATTATGACATTACTGGTTGACCATACGTGGTATATTTCCAAACAGGGCACAAATACTGATCACCTACTAATTGTAACCAGCCCCCCCCCCCCCCCAGGTCTGACTTTCGGTCCAGCCAACCCCGGGTAAAATCCCCGCCCTGCGGGGACAAACTGATGTTTAAACCCCGGCCAAATGCCCCCGCACCCCAGAGACTCTAAATAACGCCCAATCTCGGCTTAATATGGCCCTATGACAAAACCACCACGGTCACCTGGCCCTGCGGGGTCACCTGGAAAGTAAAAACACGGCCCTTTTCCCCGGTATACCCAAAGACCTGGGGGAACCGTGGTTACAATTGACTGGTGCATTATTTGATGAATACAGTTCATTAATTTCATCTTGTTTGTTGAGTACTTTTTAAAAAAAAAAATGCCATTTAATGTAAATACGCTTAAAAATCATAATGTAGCACACGCGGGAATGACCTCAGAAGATTCATGTGCATTTTTGAGGTTTTGTGGTTATGTTAACTTCAAGATATTTATAAATATAAATAATCTTAACATTTGAATTGCAATTGTTCCAAAAAACATTTGAAACAATAAATAACTTGAGTGAGGCTTATGCACCAGTCAATTGTAACCATGCCCCCCCCCCTCCCTTTCTGGGGGATAGCGGGGATTTTGACTTTCAGCCCAGCCAACCCCAGCTAAAATCCCCGCCCTGCGGGCACAAACAGATGGTAAGATCCCCGCCAAATGCCCCTGTCCGCCAGGGACCCTAGGTATATTTAAAGCGAAGACAAAACCACCTCATTCACCCGGCACTGTGGGGCCACCTGAAAGGTAAAAACATGGCCCACTTCCCCAGCTATCCCTGGTATATACCCCACCCACACCCCCGGACCTAGGGGGGCCGTGGTTACAATTGACTGGTGCATTACAGTAGTGTTTATTCAAAATAGCATCGGTAATATTTATAATTGTATTACCATGCAAGGAAACAGTATATGTGCCCTCCATAGCATAATTTTAATGGTGTTTTTCTTTCCATAATATGAACGATTTTTTTACATAAAAAAATATTAGGACGGGAATCTGTTGTCACATTAACCAAAGATGTTTCATACGAAGTTTTAACTTACAACAAAAAAGATAAGTGTGAAAAAACACTTAAAAAGTGTACGGATTTGTATCCTTAGCCTATATGTAGTCAAAGTAAAAACATAAAAAGAACTAACAAATATTGAAATAAAAAACATCAATTATTATTTTGGAATTGGATCGATGCCATTTTCACCGTTGGCTACGACGCTAAACTCAATTGAACAAAGTATTTAAATTACACACATTTAACACCACTTATCTTCTCATGATTTCATACAAACATGCAACCAAGTATGCGTAAGTCTCGTTACCGGCAACACATTTCCTTCTTCTAGGCAGCCATTTTTGTTACAGTCAGCATCACGGTAGTGTAGCACCGCGCATGCCCACACCACGTGACTATTTTAATATTCCATATATGGTAAAAACCGAAAAACTTACCACAGCCTAGTGTTGTGCAACGATATCAAAATATCATTCGAATCATGAAATATAGCTGGACAAATATATGTTGTGATGTCTGCTTTGTACTGGAATGATGATTAAAACGGAAAATGTGAATTCAGATGCTTGAAATAGGATAGGCACAGTACAGTACTCGATTCAAATAAGTCAATTCTCATTTACTACAACAAAACAAATTTTGGTTCTACTCTGAACTTCATCAAATTTGCTATTGTTTTCATGCTAAAAGTTATGAACAATCTACATAGTCGGTGTTAAAAGCGAAAAATTTAGTTTGATGCACAGAAAAAAACGTATAAAAAGTGCTATTTTAACCTAGGTCTATTTTTAGCCAAGTCTACATGAGCGAAGTCTATTTTTAGCCAAGTTTACATGTAAAGTCACAATTGCTTGTAAATGTTAGTTCAAATTATGCCCCTGGGGTCATAACTGGCCACGCCCAGGGTTCACAGGTTTGGTATACTTTAATTGGTAAATGTTAAAAACCTTTTTGTCCGAAACAGCTATGCAGATCCTTGCTATTTTGAACAAGGCTTTATTTAGTGGTCCACTAACATGGTTGTTCAAATTATGCCCCTTGGGTCAAAACTGGCACTGCCCCGGGTGTCACAAGTTTCCTAGAGACTTATTTTCAAAATCTTCTTGTTTCAAACCACAAGGCCCATGCCTTTGATATTTGTTGTGGAGCATCATATGATGACCGTCTAGCAAAACATTTGAAATTATGCCCCTTGGGCAAATGCTGGCCCCACCTTTTTTTTAACTTACTTTTTAATTTTTAAAGCTACAGCAATGAAATTTTGACCATGTGCACAGTTTTGCAAACGAGCATCAATGTTGTTCTCGGATGTCCTATACTTTGACCTTTTGACCATTTTTTTATTTTTAAATCTACTGAAATGAAATTTGACCATGAGTACAGTTTTGAAAGCAAATATTTTTTATCCTCAGATTACCTTTACTTGGCACATATTAAAATAGTTCATGCAACTTATCTGCTTACACCACTTTCTGTCCTCAAATGTTGAACATGCAGCGTTTTTTTTAGCTAACCCAAACACAAAAAGTGAACTATATATGTGTTGCCTATCACTCATACGTACAAGCTCTGGATTGAAAATGACCACAAGAGCTATGCCAGTTGAGCATAGGCCCTCTTGGGCCTCTTTTTGTTAAAAACGTGACGTGACCACCAATTCCCCAGTTAAAAAAGCGCCAAAATATTGCCTTGCATGCTGGGACGTTTTCAGCGTAACATAGATATGACCGTAAATTTCACAGACGGGCCTCATATTTCGAGGGTACTTTTGGCGCTTTCTGGAAGGTTTGTAATCTAATTTTTCAGTGATCGATGCACGTTTCCTCAAAACTTTGCAGTCCTTCGTAACTAACAGTGTAGTTCTGCGACAGATGTTAATTTCACAGCAGTAAAAATAACTGCAGGGAAAATAGCATTCTGATTGAAAAGCGTTGGAAAATAAGGCCAGCATAATAGTTATCGGACCATCTGGCCATCCGTCTGTCCGTCCATCCCTACAATTCTGATCAATAACGTGCGAGGGCTGATTCCAGAGACCTTAGGCAGGTTGGTCATGACCAGCAGATGGACCCTATTGACTTAGAGGTAAAAGGTCAAGGTTGGGGTAGGCACCATGAGCTTATATCTATTTCCTATCTCAATTTAGGTGGAAAGGTTGGTCACGACATAGATTAATCCTATCGATTTCGAGGTCAGTAGGTCAAAAGATAATGTTGTATTGGCTTTTGGCTAAAATTCCGTTTCTGATCAATAATTGAAGAAGGCTTGGCCACAGAAACCTCAGACTTCGGGTCAGGCATAACCAGCAGATGAACCTTATTGATTAAGAGGTCAATGGGTCAATGTCCTTGTGGTGACCTTCAGCTAAAAATCCGTTTTTATCAATAACTGGCGAAAACTTGGGCATGGGAACCTAAAACTTGCTAAGCAGTTTGAACTCTTCTACTACATGGATGGTCCTTTTGGAAATGGATACCAGGAGTTCAATACGGTTAATATAATTAAGCCATTTACATACAACGTTCATTTAAATGTTATCCAGTGTTAGTTATTTTGTTTCTTTTGTTAGCCATATTTAATCACAAACACACGTGTTCAATAAAGGCGACGTTTAACGCGCAAGATCCATGACCCTACCTCAAATTTTAAGTAACACTAAGAGTTTAATCATTGTAGAATACTGCATATGCACATATACGAGGGTTGTCCGGAAAGTTTTGAGACTGTGTCTATATTTCAAAAAGATTTTAATATAAATCAACGAACAATAAGCAGCTGTGTATATAGACTATTCACGAGTTCCCTTTTGAAAAATAAAATTATATTATCTCATAATAAGGAAGAAAATGGTTGCCAAGACAACCCATCTAGCGCTTCATGGAGCACTTTGAAATTTACTCTTTCTGAAAAGTGTTCACAATTCATATGTACTACCCAACCTGAATTAAAGATGCCAAAACGTCAAGTCAAAACATAAGGCAACAGTATGACGTCAGCTGCATCACCCAGCAATTTATTAAAGCCATCTAACTGTAGACAAGTTTGTAACGATCAACGGAAGTAGAGAGGTATTTCGAAGATGTACGAAAAAACTGCGACGTTGAAGTCACGCACGGAGCAGCGTGCTATGATCAAACATGGTGTTCACAGCGGGATAGCTCCTACACATACTTATACGTTTCTAACACGGGATAAATCAAAGCCAACATGTTCAAGGGCTTTGGTATTTCGCTGGCATGGACGTTTTTAGTGACGGGCATGAAAGAGTGTGCGATTTAAAGCGGCAGACTGTCACACTTTGAGTTAAAACATTATTGTATGCTAAATAAATGCAAAAAGATAGAGTTGGAATTGGTCGTGTCCGGTTTGTAACTTTGCTTTGTCGAGGAATTTTAAAAATTACTTGCCACATGTGTTTGGTACCTGCATACAGGAAATGTGTTAAGGTCACATTTTTAGGCTAATGCTTAAAAAACCATTTGGTTCGGGTTACCCGACCCTACCTACGGAATAGGTGTCGACTCTACCGTTTTTATAGTCAGTTTGAAAAAAAACCTGATTTTTTTTTTTAAATTGCTTTTCACTTTGTAGTTGAAAACCTTAAATGCTTATACAGAAGATAACTTTAACACCATTATCCAATCATGAAAATGACATTCTTATATAAAACCTAATAAAAAAAATAAAAATAAAAAAAGCCTACCTCCCTTCCTATTTTTTTAAAAGGAAGTAACCCTAACCAAACATTTTTTAAGCCTTATCATTATGGGTTGATGCATATTATCTTATATAGAAAAGTAGTTAATTTCTTGGCTGTAATTTTGTCATACATAGGTAACGCCCCCTGTAGTCCCTGAAGGAATGTGTGCATATACAAATCAAAGCGCTGATAGCGCTGCATGAACAGGGTTTTATACGGGTTTTCACCATTATGATTCACGATCATGTGTGTATTATTAAGGTGCTGATATGTACCACAGTGAATCTAAGAGTCTCCGTGAAAAAAAAAACCCGCAGGGGCCGCCCCAGGTTTAATGAAGCATGATGGTAAATGACAAATTGATATTTTATTTACAATAAAGTTAACGTCGCTGTGTAACCAGGCAAACCAGGATGGAGGATGTAACCAATCCCAGCATAAGACTCCATCCTATGGTGTTACAATATGAGTAAGGCTTGCCAAGGATTTATTAACCAGAGAAATAAAATAGAAATTGGTTGATCATCCAGGGTGAATTAAAAAAACCGTTTCCGGTTGGTAATTAGATGTTGGCATAAACAAAGACTATACTAATTATTAAACTGAAAACGATCCTTTTCAGGGCCACTGTTAAAATTTTAAATAGTATTTTAAAATGCTATATACATAATTTATATAAAAATGGATTCTCACCCCGGAGGAACGATAAATAGATAATATGCAACGGCTGGTGAATTATTGAAACAGCATAGAAACAAACTCCACGAAGCCTTCCTCCCCATAAATATGAGAAATAGTTCCTTAATTAAAGTGATCAAAATTAAACTAATTGCTTTCATACAATTGTTAATGAAACACCTAAAAAGTTATAAAATCCGTGATATTTTCTCATATATTTACACCAAACCAGCAAAAAATATAACTCAATTCATTTCAATGAAATGCCATTTTCAACAAAAATACACAAACATCCGCCTATACGTACACTTTAAAAAGTATATAAAATAAATAAACAAAATAAGTCTAGAAAAATCTTTAAATTCAAAACTTATTTTTTTCCTTCTTTGTCTATATCGTCAGCAACTCTCTTTTATTTCTATATTGTCAGCTAACTCACCAGCACTTTAGTACGTGCCTGAGATCACTGTGTCACGTGATGGAATGATGCGCTTTGAGTGGATAGTAATTCTTTGTTTACGTTTCGATGTTCATTCGATGTTCATTCATTTTTGGGTGCAGGGATACTACTTTAATATTATCTTTATCTAAGTTCAACAAATTCAATTACTAGTATTAAAATAGATATTGCGTTATGATTGCTTCTTGCTTTGTCAAATCTAGCTCTATTATTGGAAACATAGCTTGCAATTTATATAGTCCGCAATTTTTCAAACTATATTTTTGGTGGTAAAGAGGCAGACGACACTTGTTACTATTAATAGGCATTTTATGTTGTGAGTGTCGAGTTTGTGGCTACACTGAAAACAACCCTGTTCAATCATGACGTCCAACCGTCTTGTGCATCCGACGCGCCTTTTGATTTTTTTTCAATACTGCATTAAATAATGAAATAAAGTTTTAATTACAGTAGATAAATGAACCGATATGTTACGATACACCAAAAGTGATAGGTATCAGTATATCTTCTGTATTTACTATTGTATGACATAGTGGGTTGCCCATTACAATGCATTTTAATAGTTCCTTGATAGTTGTATTCATTGCGTCTTTTTCAATGAAATAAATAGTTCTTGACTGTTAAATAAAAGATTCACCTGCCTGGAAGCATTTAAATTTTGGCTTAACTCAATTCACATGTATAGTTCTATTCACGACCAAAAACAAAAAGAACAGCTAACAGTCATTTCGGTTGGAACGCACAAAGGTAAAATGAAATGCAAGGAAGAAGAAAAGGAAGACAAAATGGATGATTTGTTTGAGGAGGATTTAAATCATTTACGAAAAATAAGGAAATTCTACAACACATAAACGTGAAAAGGTTTCTTGTAAATAGCACTGCAGAAGGAGATCCAGTGTTTGATGAACTCAGAGTTGATGTGAAGATGCTGGCTGAAAAGCAGCATAACTGGAATGAAAAAGCCCGACAAGTTTTGTTCAGTTGGAGAAGTATTTTGATAACATTCGTGCAAAAGGCATGGAGCTGGTGTTTTTGCGCGACGTACAATATGCATACAGGAACAGTATAAAGCCTGATGATGAACGACAGTTGCATTTGTTTCTGGAATTGCAGCACTTGTTTGGAAATATTCTACACTTTGATACAGCAGAGCTCAGAACGAATGTTTTACTGGCTCCCCAGTGGATAATTGAAGCTTTCAAATGTTTTATAACTCATAAACGGAAGAAGTATCGGAAACCAAAACTACTAGGCTCTGGAACGAATACAAAGAATATCATTAAGCCACAACTGATGAAAGAAATCATAAATTGTAGCAAAGACAGAATCAGAATTTATGGGGAAGCTGTTGTTAAGTACATGGAACATTTGCATAAAATGTCAAAACCCGTCTTTCTGGAAAACTTTGGGGAGGAGGAGGAATTGTCAGAGATGGCTGATGATTGTTTTGACCGCAGAACGAATACTGTTGGAATACCAAGTTACAATAAGAAGATGCATGATTTTCATATTGTTCCATGTCAGCTGAGGCAAAACCAGAAGAAAAGAAAATTGAAGAACTTGCATGTCCCTAGAATTGGAAAACAACTCCAGAGCTGTGTTTTGTCTTCAATGACAATTTCATGTCTCCAGGCGTATATCATAGGCTGCTAGCTGCTTGTATTCGCAGCTGGGAAATTGCAAAGCAAAAGGACGACGGTAGAGAAGAGGCGTTGCTGTTCAGTAGGATAGGAGTTTTCAAAACTTGCAAACGATCACAATTGCGACGTGGTATATTGTCCACATGATTTATGCCAGAATAATATTCATGCGAAAACAGAAGCAAGAAACAGAAGAGGCGATAGACAGATGCAAATGTCATTATGTTCGCAGACATCTTATGGCAATTCCTGGACTACTACCGATATAAAAATATGTCACAAAGACTACACCGTATGAAGAATTCATTCAATGTCCAAATTTGAACAAACAAAATCATGTCCTGTATAGAGTCAATGATTTAATAATTGTTGAAAACATGATCCCATGAAGACCATGACGCCAAGGATGCTCACTCAGTTGAAAAAACCCACAGTTCTTCAGTGTTGGTACCACGATGCATACGAAGAGAAAGAAACTTTTAAAAAGAATAACTTGGGGGATTTAAGGGTTCCTGCAGTAGAGAAATTGCCAAAAACAGCAAGAGGTCTTGCAGGTAGCAGAGAGTTTTGGCTGTTGGGTATAGAACTAGGCATCTCTCAACCAACCATGGAACGATGATCAAAAGATCATTGGAATGAATCAAGGTCTGTTTTCATATATCATGTGTTATATGAGTGGAAAACTTCACAGGGCAAAAATGCAACCGTTTCATGTTTGAAGAGGAAGGTCTTTGCTGTCCATAAAACTTCAGATATTGATCTTGGAAGTATTTTCAGATGCTTTGGAACAAGAAATCAAGGTATTCTATTGCTTGTTATGATGTGAATAATGTCTGCGTGGAATTTTATACAAATTAAAATTTCTGCTTATGTGTGGCCCCATTTTCTCAGAAACTCTTATACGTAGCAAGTGACTTAATTCATGAAGCCAATTTTCTAACTTAAACCTTTTTTATTTATAAATAAAAATTAGTATTGCTTGATTACCACACAGGTATTTCCAAAACCTCTTAAGTATGTAAATATTACACAAACTATACCAATTTATTTTTGGTTATTACTAAAAAAACAAGTTCAATATATTTAAATAAAACTTGATACACATGTGTCCAGGGATAACATGTACATGCAGGTCATTAAATCGGGCCTTAACAATTGTTTAGTTATGCCCCTTGTTGTACTCAAGAAGCATTGGCGTTTGCTCTGCAGTGCTCTTTTTTATACCACACTTGTCTCATGCATTATTTTACAGTTTGTGTTACATCATTGGACATGTTTTAACGGAATGTTTATGGAACTTTTGTTTAGAAGAAACTGGAGATCAGGCTGATGAAGTGTCAAAGATAGACACACAAACTGGTGAGTAGAGACTGAGAGCAATATTTCTATTTAGGTTCCATGGAAACAAAGTGAATGGTGTCTCATATAAAACTGAATTAGATTTAAAACAAGCAAATTTACAAGCTTCAACAAAGTTATGATTGTTGTAATAAAAAAGAAACGTTTTGTCATAGCCGTGGTGTCATAAACTTCCACATATGTGACGTTGCGACAACTTTATAACAAAACATTGCTATATAAATAAATATATAAATAGCGGAAGTTCGAAATAAATAAATTTAGTCACAGTATTACAATAACCCAATCATGACACACCCTTCACACAACGTTTTGTTAAGGAAATGTGATAGCTGGGACTCCATATGTACTGAGACTTTTTGGACTGAAAAAAGTTAGTAGTGCGTAACCATTTATCTTGCGGTGTAGGTTTTCAAGTGTTTCAGGGGATTTTGGACGAGCGTTTGGACGAAGCGAAAGAGAAAGTAGAAATGGAATAATGGTATCTACACACCAGATCAGCCGGTAAGATTATAATGTCGTGCTTGTTCAACGCTTTTTAATATTATAGTTATTGTTAACAAGTATTCATGCGTTGTCAGTCTGCAAAGAAAAAGAAAATCTTACTGTTTTCACTGTGTTAGTGCTACATGTAGCCACAATAATCACCAATGCGATTTAAGGGAACTCTTTTTAGTCCCCTACCGGTTTCACCGGAGGGGACTTGAGGTTTACACTCTGTCCGTCCGTCCGTCCGTGTCGGTCCGTCCTTCCGTCCGTCCGTCTCGGTCCTGCGATAACTAAAACAGTATCAAAGCTAGGTTGATGAAGCTTAATATGTGCACTATGGAGATTATGCACGTAATTATTTTTCGTCAGACAATGTTATGGCCTTTGACTTATTAAAAATAATTATAGCCAATTTGGTCCTGTGATAACTCAAAAAGTATCAAAACTAGGTTTATGAAACTAAGTATGTTGATGGAGGATAAAATGGAGATTATGCACATCAGTATTTTTTCGTCAGACAATCAGACAAAGGTTTGCACAGTTATGGTCCTTGACTTATTAAAAACATAGCTATTGATGGAAAAAAATCACGGTCCTGGGATAACTAAAATAGTATCCAAGGTAGGTTAATGAAACTTAGTATGTGGAGAGAGGGCAGTATGGAGATTATGCACATTAGTTTATTTATTTCGTCAGACAAGGTAATGCAGAGTTATTGCCCTTGACATTGAAAATATATCCAATTTGGTACTGTGATAACTCAAAAAGTATCAAAGCTAGGTTCATGAAACTTAGTATGTGGAGGTTGGCAATATGGTGATTATAAACGTTAATTTATTTCTTTCGTCACACAAGATTTAATTTTATTTTATCAGAAACTTTCAATTGAATTTCTTATGATATGCTACAAATGTGTATGGATTTAACAGCCAGACAGCAATTCTAACCAAGAAAATACACCATTATTATTTTAGTTTTAATTTTCTCTAAATTATGATTCTCCTTTTTGACCACCACTTTTTTAATTGAAACTTATGTTTTTACTTTATTCGGGATTGTTTTGATAAGAGTCAGGTTGTGCACACAAACTAGTTTAAACCCCCATTAAATTTACATTTTACTGACCATTCCAAGGCGGGACCTAACACTCCTTGATAAACTCCACTTATTTGTGTATGGTATATATCTACTGTGTTGTTTGTGGAGTTCTGTGCTGTAGTTCCATGTTTCTGGTCGGTGTTTGGGTAATATTTCTTTGGCGTTGACCCCTTGCCATTAAACGGGGTTTATGTATAAACTTTCGACTATTGTGTTTGTTTCTAAAGTTATTCATGTTCAAAATAATATAGATAAACATATAGGGGATTCAAAGGTAAAAGGTACATGTATTTCATTTTTTGGTAAAATATGACATTTTGTGTGTTTCCAATTTTTATGTGGTTAAATTTTAGAACTCAAATTTATTCCTTACTTGGACAAAATTGAAAGAACTGTTTTGGGCCAAATTCTTGGAGAGAAAATTTGTTTAGGTAAAAAGGTTCATTTTGAACTTTATACGTATCTTTACTTTGAACCTTTTACCTAAAAATATGCTTAATTCATACATTATTAAAAGTTTTGTTGACCTTGAGTATGGCAACAGACTGGACTGGAAACAGTTCGTAGAGAATGAGAAGACACACATTCAAAGGGACAAGAATACTTGATCCCTCCCATCATTTTTACAAGGGTGACATAACCCCCCTTATCATTTTTTTAGTTTTATTATCTACTGCATGGCTTTTAGAGAATACTTTGCATTATTTTGAAATATTTGGCTTTTCAAATAAACATGTTCAAACAAATTTATTGTTGGAATTCCTTAATTAGCTGCGATTATGTTAATTGATATCATATGAATGGTTTGATTTGACTTGCTAGTTACATGATTTTTTACACATTAGTTTTGTAACATGCGAGACCAACAAGGCCAACAAGGCCAACAGATCTCTTCAGAGAAAAGCATGATTGACCCTGGAGGGGTTCACTGGTCTTTATATACTGTAAATTCTTAATCCACACGGAGCCCGGACTTTGCTAATTTGCATATTACCAACCAAGTAAACATATGTATGTTGAACGTACTTCCGTCTATAACGGAATGTTATACTATGACGCACATCCGCCTACAGCGGACCGTTACAATTTCTTGATTGACAATTAATTTTTAATTGATACAGGCATCATTTACTCATTACAAACTGCTTAATGCCAATAACTATGTTAATAATGACTCTTTTGCATGTAAGATAATGAATACATGTTATGACTGTCAATCCATTATTTTCTGTGTGAATTAAGCATGTGTTATAAAATATTGAAAATATGTATTTACTTTAACTTTGTTGAGAGGGGTTTTGTAAAAATGATGAGGGGGATTGTGTCCGCCTTGTAAATATGATGGGAGGGATTATATCCGCCTTGAAAATTGAGTGGGAGGGATTTTTTCCGAGGGTATTTTGTCCTTCACTCCAAAAGTCGAGACGTTAAACTTTGAGTCGAAAACGAGTTGTCAATACACTACCGGGGAAATCAAATAGCATGAAAGCAACCAGATACAAAGGGCTTGAAAACCTAGTAAATAGGGATGCAAACGAATATTCGAATATTCGATCGAACGTTTGGTATTCGAATGTCAAAATAGGTATTCGAATATTCGATGTTTTTGTTGAATTAATAAATTAATAAACTTTTTGCCTACAACTGTCATCTTCGTCTGTCTTGTTTTTACAACGATGTACCCCTAATGCCATAGGTGTGAACTTAATGGCACTATACACGCGTCATATCGGATATATCGCCGGAAACTATAAACAGTCCCCGTAATTTTGAATTTACTGGCTGTTAGACAAGTGACATAAAACACATTCCAATTATATTGGGTACATTTAAATGACCATGCCAATTAAGGGTTTAAGAGATCGGCCTTTATACCAATGTTTTGTCTTCACTGCTAATCAAGTTTGACGATATTGCTCAAATCGCCTTGATGATATGAAGGACATTTGCTAGTTATGTGCTTTAAACTGTTTCCATGTTTTCAATATAACGCTCTTGCGTACAAAAAATAACTGTATGGTTTAACGTTTAAGGATATATGTCCTGTATTGCTGTACAATACCTAAGGCAAAAGCGACGTTTAGTCATGGTGTCGTTTTCTATAAATATATTTCGTAAACATCAATCCCGGAACGAGGCTGCAAGTCCCACGTTGGCACATATCGTCATTTAACCGGGACAAACGCAATTCCCTGATCTTATTTTGCATTGTTTACAAAAATGAACGCAGAAGGTTTTTTTGTTAAAGATATATCGCTTTTTCTTGGGATATATTTTGAAAATGGGGAAATTCAGAGGCTAATTTGTGGAACAATAAGGGTCCGTCGCGTGTACCGTATACGACCAGGAAGGGTAACAGGGCCCCCACTATTACGTTAGTGAATAATAATAGTTTACTACAGTTCTTAAAGGTTCATTTTGGAGTTCGAATATTCGATCGAAAGAATTACCGAATATTCAAATATCACTTTTGCCATTCGTTTGCATCCCTACTAGTAAATAAGGGAAAGTAGTAAAATCTAGATCCATCAACTACCCAGAGTGTTATTAATGTTTCAAGGTTCAGATCTGGGAAATCAGAGATAAGGTGAATCAGTGACAGTTTTTATGCCCCCGAGGGTGGGCATATTAAAATTGCACCGTCCGTCCGTCCGTCCGTGTGTCCGGCTCAATAACTCGTGTCCGGACTGTAACTTTCCCTTGTATAGACAGATTTTAAAATATCTTGCCACATGTGTTCAGCATACCAAGACGACGTGTCGCGTGCAAGAACTGTGTCCCTACCTCTTAGATCAAGGTCACACTTAGATGTTTATTCACAATGGAGTGCTGCATATAAGGACATAGAGTATAGGTTGTCGTGTCCGGGCTGTAACTTTCCCTTGTATGAACAGATTTTAAAATAACTTGCCACATGCGTTCGGCATACCAAGACGACGTGTCACCTGCAAGAACCGTGTCCCTACCTCTAAGGTCAAGGTCACACTTAGGTGTTTATTCATAATGGAATGCTGCATATTAGGACATAGAGTATAGGTTGTCGTGTCCGGACTGTAACTTTCCCTTGTATGGACAGATTTTAAAATAACTTGCCACATGTGTTTGGCATACCAAGACGACGTGTCACGTGCAAGACCCGTGTCCCTACCTCTTAGGTCAAGGTCACACTTAGTGTTTATTCACAATGGAATGCTGCATATAAGGACATAGAGTATAGGTTGTTATGTCCGGACTGTAACTTTCCCTTGTATGGACAGATTTGAAAATAACTTGCCACATGTGTTCGGCATACCAAGACGACGTGTCGCCTGTAAGAACCGTGTCACTACCTCTAAGGTAAAGGTCACACTTAGATGATTATTCACAATGGAGTGCTGCATATAAGGACATAGAGTATAGGTTGTCATGTCCGGGCTGTAACTTTCCCTTGTATGGACAGATTTTGAAATAACTTGCCACATGTGTTCGGCATACCAAGACGACGTGTCGCGTGCAAGAACCGTGTCCCTACCTCTTAGGTGAAGGTCACACTTAGTGTTTATTCACAATGGAATGCTGCATATAAGGACATAGAGTATAGGTTGTTGTGTCCGGGCTGTTATTTTCCCTTGTATGGACATATTTTAAAATAACTTGCCACATGTGTTTGGCATACCAAGACGACGTGTCGCGTGCAAGACCCGTGTCCCTACCTCTTAGGTCAAGGTCACACTTAGTGTTTATTCACAATGGAATGCTGCATATAACTTAGAGAATAGGTTGTTATGTCCGGACTGTAACTTTCCCTTGTATGGACAGATTTGAAAATAACTTGCCACATGTGTTCGGCATACCAAGACGACGTGTCGCGCGCAAGAACCGTGTCCCTACCTCTAAGGTTAAGGTCACACTTAGGTGTTTATTCACAATGGAGTGCTGCATATAAGGACATAGAGTATAGGATGTCATGTCCGGGCTGTAACTTTCCCTTGTATGGACAGATTTTAAAATAACTTGCCACATGTGTTCGGCATACCAAGACGACGTGTCGCGTGCAACACCCGTGTCCCTACCTCTTAGGTTAAGGTCACACTTAGTGTTTATTCACAATGGAATGCTGCATATTAGGACATAGAGTATAGGTTGTTGTGTCCGGGCTGTTATTTTCCCTTGTATGGACAGATTTTAAAATAAATTGCCACATGTGTTCGACATACCAAGACGAGTTGTCGCGTGCAAGACCCGTGTCCCTATTTCTTAGGTCAAAGTCACACTTAGTGTTTATTCACAATGGAATGCTGCATATAACTTAGAGAATAGGTTGTCGTGTCTGGGCTGTAACTTTCCCTTGTATAGACAGATAATAAAATAACTTGCCACATGTGTTCGACATACCAAGACGACGTATCGTGTGCAAGAACCGTGTCCCCACCTCTAAGGTCAAGGTCACACTTAGGTGTTTATTCACAATGGAGTGCTGCATATAAGGATTCAGAGTATTGGTTGTTATGTCCGGGCTGTAACTTTTTCTTGTATGGACAGATTTGAAAATAACTTGCCACATGTGTTCAACATACCAAAGCAACGTGTCACGTGCAAGACCCATGTCCCTACCTCTAAGGTGAAAGATACACTTAGTGTTTATTCACAATGGAATGCTGAATATAAGGACATAAGAATATAGGTTGTCAAGGATGGGTGGTATTTTTTTATGTTCAGAGGCAATTTAAAATAACTTGCCATATGTATTTGTTTGATCTTTAACTTTTCATGTACTGACCTTGTTCATAGGTCAATGTCACATTCGGGGGCATTCGTCACATACTGTGACAGCTCTTGTTTTGAAGTCATATTGAACACAAAGAGCCAGATAAAAAATGTAAAGGCAGGAAATTTTAATCTTTACAATTGGAGAGGGCAGTATGAGAGTTTGATGAAATTATGTTTCAAAAACAATGGATATCGGCAAAAAGACAGTTGAAAAGGCAATAAAACAAAATAGGTTGGATGATTGCTGGATTAGATAGAAGTGGGTGGACACTACTAGCAAATATGACATAGGAAAGAAAAAGAAACATTCCTCAGGGAACAAACTGCGCCAGAAAAGTCACATAAAGTAAATAGTTTACACAATATCGTAGCATTTTAATAATGTATGTACTTCTATGCTGAAAAGTGTAATGAACTTGGAAAATACTGTATTACACAGACAGTTTACAGAAATATATACTCGTCATATTTCCATAACTACCACCCACCCCACAAAAAAGATCAATGTCAGGTCTGTAACCGTTACGAAAATTTGAATTCTGAATGGAAATTAGACGATGCAAGGAGGAAGAAAGTGATACAAAAATATATAGGGGATATGATGACAGGACGCTTTTCTGGTGACCTGTATCACGTCGAGTTCGGTGTGTAAACACGTATCCGTCGATACAGCAGGTTGTTTACTCACCGAACGAGCAAAATTGAGGAAAATATACCTGAAACATCATTCTGGCCAAAATATATTACACTTTGAACGTCAATTTTGACGGAGCAATGTATCCTACCACCTTAAACTAGGTATTTCTTTAACAAATCACACCATGCATAATATTCTATTTTCAGTCTTAATCGGTCCTGATTCATCATGACTGACAACAGAGGCTCAGAAGACAGCCTGATGCAGACTGATGATGAACAGACTAAAGAAGTGATTACCATTCTGAAAGAAATAAGGGCTAACCTCACTGAAAATGAAAGAGCCCAACTTGATGATGAGATAAAGCAGGTAACCAAAGAATGCACTGAAAGAGGTGATTTGAGTTTAAGAATTGTGTCAGAAATAATGAGGAACTTTGTAAATGTTGTGTCTGTTAAGCTTGGTGTGAACCTTGAAGCGACGAAACAGATTATCCGAATATTCCATCTTTGCTGGAATAAACAAGGACTGTCAGAAACCATTATGAAAGAGATTTTCAATGAGGATGAGAATGAAGAACCAGAGGTGGATAAGCAAATCCCCATGGAAGTAAAAGGTTTGGATGACACAAAACTTCGCATGTTTGCTAAAGCTTTACAAGAGGGTCATGAAGAAGTACAAAGAATTCGAGCAATGGTTGTTGGCATGTTTTCCGTTGGAAAAACATCCCTTGTCAATAACCTCATTGACGATTTAAAGAATAAAAGACCACCTTCGGTTTATGAGCAATATCCACCAAGTACTGAAGGCATTGATGTACACTTGTGTAAGATTGAAAATGAAAAATGGAAAAAGCTGGCCTTGACGCAGAAACGAAATATGAAACATGCGCTGGAAAACAGTATGGCTTATAAACAGTATGACGATGTTGATTCTGGTATGCCTGTTGTAGAGCAAGAACCCATTCAAGAAGAAGAGATGGAAGTAGGTGAACAGACTGAGGAAAATACACATGTAAAGGTGCCTGAACAGCCTCCTGTTTTTGTTCCAGTTGACTTGGAGAAATTAAAAAAGAAATTGGATGAACCTGATGAAATAGAACACACAGAAGAAAAACCTCAAACTTTTTATACCAAAGCTCATGAAGAAATAAGAAAAGAATCAGACTACCCAGGAAATCCACCACTTGTTTCAGTGTGGGACTTCGCAGGGCAGAATTTGTACTATTCAACCCACCACTTTTTCTTGAACAAGCGGTCAATTTACCTTTTGTTGATGGATATGACAAAACAGTTAAGTGATCTTGTTGAAGAAAGTGAATCATTAGCTGGTTTGGTTCATGAAAAGTTCACCTGTCTGGATGCCTTCAAGTTTTGGCTGAATTCCATCCACATGTACAGCTCAATTCATGATCAAGAACACGAAGATAAACCAACGGTCATCCTGATTGGCACTCATAAGGACGAGATGTCCGGCACAGATGAAGAAAAAGAAGAATACATGAATGCCTTCTTTAATGACGCACTGAAACCATTTATTGACTCAAATATTTTAAAGCACGTACACGATAGAAAATTTCTCGTGAACAATCTTGATGCAAAAGACCCAGTTTTTGATGAAATCAGAAATGAAGTAAAAAAGGTGGCTGAAGTCCAACCCTATTGGAATGAAAAGCATCCCCTGAAATGGATACAGCTTGAGAAAACCTTTGAACAAATGAGAGGGGACGGAAAAGAAATGGTAAAACTGCGTGAGGTTGAAGCTGCAAACAGAGAGAACCCACGACCATTGGAAAATGCCCAGCTACTGTTGTTCTTGGAAGTTCAGCACATGTATGGTAACATCCTTTACTTTAAAACAGAGGAATTGAAAGAACATGTCATTTTGTCCCCACAATGGATCATTGAAGCCTTTAAATGCTTCATCAACCACAAAGAGAAACATGTTCCACCAAAGCTCCTTAAACAGTGGCAAAGTTACAAAGAGTCTGCTATATTAGAACCGGAGTTGCTGCAGGCAATTTTGGCGCACAGTGCTCCACAGATAAAAGCCAACGCTGCTGTTGTCGTTGAATACATGGAATACTTAAAGATTATGGCCAAGCCAATACATTTGGAAGATTATGAAGAAGAAGAAAGAGTTCAGCAAGATGACAACAGCTGTGTGGATCCTAATTACAGAGGTCCCATTTGTGCGCCTCTCAATTCAGGTACAAACTTTCATATCTTACCTTGCCAGCTCAAAGCAAAGCCTACAGATGATCTTGAAAAAATAACAAATCCACCAAATCGGCAAAACACTGAAGCCCTCTGTTTTGTTTTCAAAGACAATTTTATGCCTCCAGCTATTTTCCACAGGCTACTTGCTGCTTGCATTAGGAACTGGAAAATTGCAACACTGGACAGAAAAAATATGATGTACAATAGCTTTGGCGTATTTAGAGTGAATAGTCAGGCTCAGCTCAGAGTATGGTACGTTGACCACATCGTCTATGCAAGGATGTCATTTATGTCGAAGCTTAAGAAACAAGCAATAGATTCTGGTGTTTGTACGGATGTCAGGCGTGTTTTGTACAGCAACTTGATGGCTATCCTGGGCCTTTTACCAAGGTCAAAGAACTTCGCAAAAACAACACCATACGAAGAACATATTCAGTGTCCTGAAATAAATGAACCAGGCGTTGGACTTTTCCGAGTAAATGCCTTACTTACAGATGGAGAAATTTGTTGTGATGATCATAAGATGGGTGACGAACATACAATGCAAACAGACGAACATCTGAAGTGTTGGTACAGCGATGTTCTAAAGCACAGGGAAGAGAGAGAAACGACATGCGAAGGTGTATATTTAGATATTGTTCCAACTGATAAACACTTATCAAAGATTGCATTATGCTTGAAAAAAAACAAAGAGATTTGGCTCATAGGCATCGAACTTGGATTAAGACAAGTTGATATGGAACAAATAAGACAAGACCACTTTGATACAAGAGAGGACTTTATATTCCATGTGTTACTCAAATGGAGACAACAGAAGAATGAAACACTCAAGAAACTGAAGCAGGTTTTTGTCGCCGTGATGAAAAATTCACCAGAAGTCACCTTTGAAATATTTTCAGCCCTTAAGGAGTTGACAAAAGGTATGCATATCTTACTAATAATGACGCTCCAAACAAAACTAAAATATAGATTTTATAGCATCTGATACTAGCTCTACATTATCGTTTGATTTCACAACTGCCTGATCTAGCATTATCGTTAGCAACTAGCCCTGTGTGTCGCCGACGATGCTGTAAATGACGTTTTCAGTAAATGTACAAGGTTAATTTTATTTTAAAAAGCCATTTTTGCGACTATGTTCTTGGGACTGTTGAAAGTAAGTGAGCATTTATATGTATGATTGTATCTTGTTAGCTCGACTATTCGAAGAATAAGGAGGGCTTTACTACTCGCCCCAGCGTCGGCGTCGGTGTCGGCGTCGGCGTCTGGTTAAAGTTTTAGGGCAAGCTGGGATTTTCACTTATAACTCAAACACCCTGCATTCAATTCACTTAATACTTCACACAGTTGTTCAGGGCGATCACTTAACGAGGTTAGATAACTCCATAGTATGGCCCTGAGAGACTATGGAACTAAGGTTCAAATTTTAGGGCAGGTTGGGATATTTATAATTAACTTCTATATCATTCATTCAAAAGACATGATACTTTACACAGTTGTTCAGGACCATCACACAATGAGGTTACGTAACCACATATTATCCTTAATGCAAGTTATGGCCCCTGATTGACTTAGAAACTTAGGTTAAAGTTTAAGGGCAAGTTGTTGTTTTTCCTTATAACTCCAATACCCTTCATTCAATTAACGTAATACTTCACACAGTTGTTTAGGGCCATCACGTTATTAGGTTATATAACCCCATATTATCATTTATACAAATTATGGCCCCTGATTGACTATGTAACTTAGGTTAAAGTTTTAGGACAGGTTTGGGATATTTATAAATAACTTCTTTATTCTTCATTCAATGGACTTAATACTTGACACAATTGTTCGGGACCATCACACAATGGGGTTACATAACTCAATATTATCCTTAATACAAGTTATAGCCACAGATTGACTAAGGTTTAAGTTTTAGGGTAGGTTAAAGTTTAAGGGCAAGTTGGGATTTTAATAAAACAAATTCTACAACCTCTATTCTATCGACTTAATACTTTGCAGTATTATTGACGACCATCTTACATCAAGGTTACATAACTCCATTTTAACCCTAAATACAAATTATGGCTCTTGATTGACTTTTCATTATTTTTTTTTCTTTTGACATATACATTTTTATATTCTTAACCAGGTTTTCACAAAAGGAAAACTATTTATTAGAATGACTTGCGTCATTGTTCGGGCGGGCTGGTGGGAGAGCAGCGTCAAAGTCACCTTATGTATCGAATAATTTTAGCTAGGTTTGACATATAATGACGAAACTTGGTATATAGGAAGAGTTTATGGAGACCTTTCATAGGATTGTGTTTGAGGCCCCTAGGATCAAGGTCAAGGTCAAAGTTAAAAATTATAGAAAAATGGTTAGTATTGAATAACTTAAGGGTCGAAATATTGAGGCCAAACTTAGTATATATGCAGATTTTTCTAGAGACCTTTTATGAGATTATGTTTTGGGCCAAAGAGTTATGGTCAAAGTCAATGTCACTGTTGCTAAAAATGGTAAGTACTGAATTATAATAATAATAATGTAGTGGTTGACGTAGTGTGACCAAGCTTGATACACAGGACAAGTTTATGGAGACCTTTTTTTGAATTGCCTTTTGACCCCCTAGGGTCAAGGTCACTGTCACTAAAATAGATTACCGGTTGATACTAAATAACTTCAGTTATGGTTGACATACTGTGACCAAACTTGATATGTAGGAAGAGTTTATTGAAGACTTCCATGGGATTGTGTTTGGGTCCCAAAGGATCAAGGTCTCTGTTACAAAAATAGAAGAAAGCAGTTAAAACTGAATCTCTTCTGCCAATCGTTTAAAAACCCGGTTTTGTCACTTCTGGGTTCTTGTTTTCTTTTTAATTTGATTTTTTATTGCTTTTTACAGGCACAAAATACATCATTTTTTTACTTCTAAGACAAAGCGGCGTAGACGAGCGCGCTGTCTTACACCAGCTCTTGTTTTTGTAGTCGAGCTGATAATATAGCTGCCATGTTTATTTATAGAGCAGAACATTTATAAAGCTTAAGACCCATACATCCGATTGTTGTACAATATAGCGACACATTCAGTCACCCATTTTTTATCAAGCGAAATTAAAACCAAAATATAAAAAAGTAAATACATACATGTTGAAAGTGACAGTTAGGTTTAATTATATAAATGTTTAAAACTATCGATGTTTGAGTAGATTCAATTGAACAAGTATAAAAAAAATCTGTTGTTCAATATGTTTTGTTCTCAAATACATGTAAAAAGGCTTATTTTAACTAGTATCTATAGGATCATTTTTATTTTACAAGCTATTCCACAGATTGGTTTCTCGATTTTGTGTAAAGCGAATGTAAATTTTATGGCTTATCGACTGAACGGAAGGACAGTAATTCAGCATTCAGACCAAACGATGAAAGGTCTTCCTTATACAAGAGATTATATATCGGATTGTGATTTTTATATTTTTTCAAAATTATTTCTTTGTTTTGTAGATTAGCGAAAACTAGGCTGGTGGGCGTTCGGGTGTCGTAAAAGAAGGCGTTGATTTTTTTTTACATCACGAAACTTGGTCGGAATATTTGTCAGCATGGACATTGAGACCAGTGTGAATTCGGGTCATCTCGGGTAAAAACTAAGTCACTGCGTCAAATGAAGGGAAAACATTTATCCTGTCTTCAGGAAACTCGGTCAGAATTTTTTTGTGCAGCACAATCAGTAAGACTTGTGTAAATATGGGTCATTTCAGATAAACAGTAAGGGCACTATGTCAAATATTAAACAGAAAATGTGTTAAAGTTTGTTTTCTTTCACAAATTCAACAGCTTTCATCCAATCTTCAAGAAACACAGTCAGAATATTTCGCAGTATGCCATTTATGAAAAGGGTGATTATGGGTCATGTCAGGTCAAACACTTGGTCGATGGGTCATGTCAGGTCAAACACTTGGTCGATGGGTTATATCAGGTGAAACACTTGTTCGATGGGTTATGTCAGGTGAAACACTTGTTCGATGGGTTATGTCAGGTGAAACACTTGGTCGATGGGTTATGTCAGGTGAAACACTTGGTCGATGGGTTATGTCAGGTGAAACACTTGGTCGATGGGTTATGTCAGGTGAAACACTTGGTCGATGGGTTATGTCAGGTGAAACACTTGGTCGGACTAGTGAGAATGTGCGTCAGCAGCATTTTGTTTTTCCTCCTGATCATGATGCAAATCAGCAATTGTCGGACTGAAAAATCCGGCTTTAATTCGATGTCCGCGTGAACATATTGTTGTTGTTTTTGTATAAAGAGTTTTGATTGTTTATATGAAGAGTTTGGTCTTTATCGATACTGTTATTGTAAAGATATTTTTAGGCTGACATACGTGTGTATATTCTTCAAATTGCCTTTGCTGATAATTATTGAAATAAGTGTGACTATTCTGCAAATTTCAATTGTTGATTATATTTCTCATATGTGTCTATATTCTCAGATTGCCATTGCTAATACTGATTGAAATATGATAGCCTTTTTATGAAGTTTCCTAAATACATGCTGTTGTTTTTTAATTAGATACTGTTTATTGCCAAGTTCGTCTATGGCGACATACGTGTGTATATTATGCAAATTGGCCTCGCCTATTATGATTGACATAGGTGTGTATATTTTGCACATTGCCATTGCTTATAATGATAGACATATGTGTGCAGATACTGATTGCTGATACTGATTGCTAAGACCGAGAAGCAAGTATGTAAGACTGAGACGCAAGTATGTAAGGCCGTGACGCAAATATGTAAGACCGAGAAGGAAGTAAGTAAAACCGAGACGCAAGTATGTAAGACCGAGACGCAAGTATGTAAGGCCGTGACGCAAATATGTAAGACCGAGAAGCAAGTATGTAAGACCGAGACGCAAGTATGTAAGACCGAGACGCAAGTATGTAAGACCGAGACGCAAATATGTAAGACCGAGAAGCAAGTAAGTAAGACCGAGACGCAAGTATGTAAGACCGAGACGCAAATATGTAAGACCGAGAAGCAAGTAAGTAAGACCGAGACGCAAGTATGTAAGACCGAGACGCAAGTAAGTAAGACCGAGACGCAAGTAAGTAAGACCGAGACGCTAATATGTAAGACCGAGACGCAAGTAAGTAAGACCGAGACGCAAGTAAGTAAGACTGAGACGCAAGTAAGTAAGACCGAGACGCAAATATGTAAGACCGAAAAGCAAGTAAGTAAGACCGAGACGCAAGTAAGTAAGACCGAGACGCAAGTATGTAAGACCGAGACGCAAATATGTAAGACCGAGAAGCAAGTAAGTAAGACCGAGACGCAAGTATGTAAGACCGAGACGCAAATATGTAAGACCGAGAAGCAAGTAAGTAAGACAGAGACGCAAGTATGTAAGACCGAGACGCAAGTATGTAAGACCGAGACGCAAGTACGAGACGCAAGTATGTAAGACCGAGACGCAAATATGTAAGACCGAGACGCAAATATGTAAGACCGAGACGCAAGTACGAGACGCAAGTATGTAAGACCGAGACGCAAGTACGAGACGCAAGTATGTAAGACCGAGACGCAAGTATGTAAAACCGAGACGTAAGTACGAGACGCAAGTATGTAAGACCGAGACGCAAGTATGTAAGACCGAGACGCAAGTATGTAAGACCGAGACGCAAGGAAGTAAGACCGAGACGCAAGTATGTAAGACCGAGACGCAAGTAAGTAAGACCGAGACGCTAATATGTAAGACCGAGACGCAAGTAAGTAAGACCGAGACGCAAGTAAGTAAGACCGAGACGCAAGTAAGTAAGACCGAGACGCAAGTATGTAAGACCGAGACGCAAGGAAGTAAGACCGAGACGCAAGTATGTAAGACCGAGACGCAAGTATGTAAGACCGAGACGCAAGTATGTAAGACCGAGACGCAAGGAAGTAAGACCGAGAAGCAAGTATGTAAGACCGAGACGCAAGGAAGTAAGACCGAGACGCAAATTACCGAGACGCAAGTATGTAAGACCGAGACGCAAGTATGTAAGACCGAGACGCAAGTACGAGACGCAAGTATGTAAGACCGAGACGCAAGTATGTAAGACCGAGACGCAAGTATGTCAGAAATACGATAGCCTTTTAAGCACTGCTAGAATAATGTTGGGTTTTACCGTTTATCATTTTATTAGGTATTCATACTGTTTCTTTCAAAGACATTTTTAGGCTGATATACGTGTGTATATTTTCGAATTGCCTTTGCTGGTGATGTTTTACATACATGTGTATGTTCAACAATTTACCATGGCTGAAAATGATTGACATATGTGTATTTATTATGCAAATTACATTTGTTTATAATGAATACAAACATGTGTATAGTTTGAAAGATGCTATTGCTGATATTGATTTATTTACATAAGTGGGTTTATTCTGCAAATTTCTATTGTTGGTAATGATTCACATATGTGTGTATATTCTTCTAATTGCTACTGCTGATAATGATTGATTTTGTGCATATTTTGCAAATTGCAATTGCTGTTAATCGGTGCTATGATGTAGTAGCAAGTATGTAGAAATATGATAGCATTGGAAACACTTTCCTAGATACATGCTGGTAAGTTGTGGAGACCATGCTTCTGATAGGCATATTTGTAACTTAGAAAACAATCAAGTATAGCATTAATATCTTCAAAATATATTTCGAAAACATGATGCTATGATTTCAAAATTCAAACAATTTTGTCAATTGCTTAGTCATGCCCCTTGAATAACGTTAACAAGGACGAATATAGGCACTCGTATATTTACTTGTCTGGTTACCTTCACAAAGCAATCAAGAAAATTGTTCTCTATTACATTTTGTACAAATAAATACTGTATCTGCTTTGTTGAGCAAAGAAGAGGTATATCAAAAATATACGAATTGATGTAAGAAAAGTGTGCTCAGTAAAAATATTGATAGCATTATTTTGTTAAACAACAATACGTAATTGTTTATTTGGAACATGGTTTGAGGTTGCGGTCAGCATATTCAGATTAGATGTAATATTTTTTGTTGACGAAAGAGTCATATCGATTGTACACATACATAACACTAAATGTTAATAAAATATGAAATACCTTTTATATTTATTTTAACATATAGTAGATCAGTCTGTAAATAACTTGATATCTTAATGAAATGTGTAGATACGGAGCTTAAAACTTGTCCGACTTGTCTATCACCATTTTGGTGTGCATGGTTGCGAGTTTTACGTCAATCTGAGCGAAAATATAAAATCAAACATCGGCGAGCGCGTTGAATTGTCCGATAAATCTTATTTTGTCTGGAAGATGAAGCATTGGATTCAGATTCAAACAATATTTTGTGTAAAGTATTTTATAGTTATCGTCCTTTGATCATTATTTTACTGGGACAAGTCTACTTGTCACCATAACTATATATTTTGAGGTAATAACATTGAACCTATCTATATATTGACTATGTTGAGAAAAAGTGCTTTGCAAAATAAACATTAGTTTATGAATGGATTTTTTTAGAGATATTGCCCTTTGACTTTTGTATACTTATATATATTTATATATTGGGGAGTCGGACCGAAGTTGTTTAATTGTTGACTTGTCAGTTGACTTAATTCTAAAAAAAACATTTGAAATTAATTTCTTCAGGTGAGGGCTCAGTGTTTGAACAGCAATTTCAGCTCAATTTAAACTGGTTTGTATTTCGAAGAAGTCAGAGGTACTGTATCGGCGTTACTGTAGGCACGCAAATCTTTGTCATAACTCAAAACCCATTCAAGATATTCACATTAAACTTTGTACGTATGTATGTTACAAGTGACGAGATGGACATGTGTAGCAAGGACTACAACTCTGGCTTTAACGATAATTTTGTCCCCCATCAAAAATAACCACACCGGACGAGCTTAGGCAAATGCATTTGGTATTCTTGTTAATTACGGCCCTAATAGCACAAACAATCAAATCACAATCTCAACTCATTTTACCACAAAAAACATAATATGATATTTAATGTTTTTATTCCTTTGAGCTCCACTGGTTTCGATTGAATCTGAATGAAACTTATACAATAGTTATATATACATGATAGATCGGTTTCTTTTGAAATCCGGACAGAATGATTGAAATGTTAGAAACAGCTTGTGAACACAACATAGCCTCTATTTGTTATCCAAACTTCATCAAACTTAGACTGTAGTTAAATTTTGATGAAAGCTCGGCTCCTTTCAAAACCAAATCCGCCCATGTATGACTCGATTATGGCCCTTGATTTTTATTATTTTTTTGCTATAATTGAGCTTCTGAACACAATAGACCCCACTTTAATTATCCGATATTAACCTACCTTATACAGTAGTAAGATATTGACTTAACCACGGTTACTTTCGAAACCAGCCACAGCCACCCATGCGGGACTTGGTTATGACCACATAAAATTGACAAAATTGATATAATTGAGCTTGTGAACAAAATACAGTCTGTAGTTTTTTATTTGATCTTCACCAAACTTGGACAGTTCCTACATATTCATCAGGCCTAGGTTCCTTTCGAAACCCTCCAGATCCGCCCATTGCCCTTGAAATTGGCAACATTTCTGTAATCAATAGAACCCCTATTTAGTATCCAAGGTTGCTAATACTCGTTCGGACAAGTTCTAAACACTGTTCAATTTCGAACAGTTGACACGAACTGTAAGTTGTGTCATAATTCAACAGTTTTCATATAACTTCGAGAATCCTTCGGATTAGTTACGCCAATGAAGATATTCTGAGGTGTTTGCCTCAAAATATGACGTATTCGCTAAAGTTATCGTTTATTAAATGGTTATTATTTATATATAAATTGTAAGCTTTACATTGCACGTTATATGTCATAAGACTGAAATAGCGGATATAAATTGACCATTACAAGCCATGCTAGGGGAGCAAAGGCCATCACGGGCCTCTTGTTAAGAACGTATTTTCTCATCGACTAGTTAAATAAAAGAAATATTTAATAAGAAAGATCAAAAATACACTTCAGTGATTGTTAAAAAAACACGTTTTTTTTTGAGAATATGTTTTCTTTGGAACCTTGAAGTCGATAATCAATTCGACGAGCTCTTATATGTTCGGACTTCTACTTCCAAGTATATAATCATATTATTATGGTCGCCCCTCAATTGACAGGAATATTACCCCCAACCCCTACACATACAAACAAACGAAAACTCAGCAAAGCGATTCTATGGCCAGATGTCCCCACGGTAGGTTTTGTTTTTGAAAAATTTGAAAATCCCTCCCACCCTAAAAAGGCCGAAAAATGAATATCAGATTTATGGAAAAGAAACCGGTATGAATTTGAACTTTCGCTTCTTTGGTTCAGAGGTGGCAGATTCTTTTGTTTTTGCCTTGTTTAGTTTTTCAATGTCGATACGATTTTCTGTCTTCAGAGTTCTAGACTTGTCCTTTTGGATTTTGAGAGCAATGGTGGATTTTTCTGTAACTGGTTTACATTTTGCAAGCTTTTTCTCAATGTTCTCCTTTTTCGACATGGTCTTTTCTTCAGGTTTCTTAATTATCACCGGTTGCACGTCTGGTGTTTTAATTTCTGCAAGAATGTCATCAATTTCTTCAAGGACCATATCCACCGTCTTTGTTTCAAACGGAGGGAAACAAAATCCACTGCTTTTAGACGTTGTTGCTGCAGTATCTTTTGAAATGTTATCCAGTGTTTCATCCACTGCTGTTAGTTCGATTTTTGGGAAATGAAATGTACATTTTCCAGGCGTGATATAGGTGTTATCTTCAGCCATGCTATCCAGTGTGTGTAGCTCAGTATCAAATCCCATTTCTTCATCACTGATGATGAATCCAGGGAGCTTTTTCTTACATGTATAGATAACATCAAAACAAGTGCTTTCAATTCTAGAATGCTTTCTCCTTTGTATTTCTACAAGGCCATTCATGTCATCAAGCTTACGTTTGCCAGACAAGTTGATGCCAACGCTGCTGCTCTTAGATGACGTAGAAGTTTTATTTTGGCGAAGAAGTGCATGTATTTCCTCAATCAAAGCATCAATATAGCACATCAAACCTTCAATTCTCTTGTCTTCTTGATAATCAAATAAGAATGAAGAATATATTTCAGCATCATCCTTGGTGCTCTCGGTGTATTCCAGTCTAGCAATCTTGCTTTCTTTAGCCATCTCATCTTCTGACGTCTGTTCAAACTTTCTCTTGAATGAACACACGACTGGTCCACCTTTCTCCCACTCTTTCTTCAGGCTGCTTGCAATATACCGTTTCTTTACAGGCATCGCAGACTCGGGCCAAGCATTTTCTTCGCTAGCATTTCCCCGTTTTATTGCTGGAACGTAACGCCTCTTCGCATGTTTTGCAGCAGAATTTTGTTCAAATTCATTCATTGTTTTTGTCGGAACGTACCGTTTCTTTTCCTCGTAGTTAACAAAACCATTTTACTCAGTACAAAATAGCGTATTTCTCGCTCGAAAGCAAAAGCAAATATGACTTGATTGCCAAGAGCGTTGCTAACGTCAAAATGACGTCAATGGCGTTAAATATTGTGACGTCGTTTCTGTATTCTTTGACTTTTAAGTTCGGGTTAAGGTTTTGCGTGCAAGCACACATAGGTTAATATCTCAGCAACTACCTGAGGTATTGCATTGGGACTTGATACAGTGGTACTCAACCATCCAACCTTCTTAATTAACCAAGTAAGTTAGCTCTAGTTTGCATTTAATGCAAAATAATTGCCCTTTATTATTCGACTTAGAAATTCTGGGTAAGGTTTTGCATGTAACCACATTTAAGTCAATATCTCAGCAAATATATCATGTATTGCATTGAAACTTTAGATATGTATTTCAAACTATCTAATCTACTAAATGAATGAAGTGAGCTAACACTTATTTGAATATAATGCAAATTATGGGCCTTTATTATTTGACTTAGAAATTCTGGTTAAGGTTTAGCATGTAAGCACAGATAGGTTAATATCTCAGCATCTACTTGCATTGAGTCTTATACAATGGTACTCAACCATCCAATCTACTTAATTAACCAAGTAAGATAACTCTAGTTTGCAGTTAATTCAAATAATGGCCCCTTTTTTATTCGACATAGAAATTCTGGTTAAGGTTTTGCATGTAACCACTTTTAAGTCAATACCTCAGCGAATACATCATGTGTTGCATTGAAAATTTACACACAGGCTCCCAACCATTTAACCTTCTTATTTAATCAAGTAAGATAACTCTATCTTTCATATTATATAATTTCTGCCCCTTTATTATGCGACTTAGAAATTCTGGTTAATGTCTTGCATGTTAGCACCCATAGGATAATATCTCAGCAACTACTTGATATATTGCATTGAGACTTTATACAATGGTACTCAACCACCAAACCTAATTGAATAACCAAGTTAGATAACTGTGTTTTGCAAATAATGGACCTTTATTATTAAACTTAAATAGTCTTGTTAGATTTTTGCATGTAACCACTTTTATGTTAATGTCTCAGCACATCATATATTGCAATGAAATCTAATCTAACAGTGATCCATGCATGTTTCGCCCAAACTTTGCAATCCTTCCACTGAAAAGCGGCGGAATATTCGAGCGCGCTGTCTCTGTGACAGCTCTTGTTTAAATACAAAATATCTCCCTTTCTAAAATATTTTTTTAGTGAAATGTTCTAAAAAATGCACATGAATGAATCATTTTGAAACTAATAGCATATGCATTTAAACTTTCCATCGAAAAAAGAAAAGTGATATTTTTCAGGAATCATAGCATTTCACATACATTTGTATTTCTTCTCAAGAGAAGAATACTTATATCTAGGTTACAATACACTAAACTACGTTTCTGGTGCTTTTATATAAAACCTTACCAAGCTCATTTTTTAGAGGCATTTCTAGAATTTCACGTATGCAGTAACCTGATATGTGTAGTCCTTCACTGTAAGCAAATAAAAAGAATACCTTATAATTCTTCTAAGAAAGATGAATTATACTTCGTGTATTAAATACACGGCCTCTGAACGTCTCCTCCACCACTTAACGGTGATGCAAAGAAAGTGAGCTGTGGTGGACACTTCCGTGGTGCAGCTGTGCCATATGCTTTCCTGTACACAAGTGAGTATGATTAATATTTTATTTTATATTTGTTATAAGACGAACATATTTCGGAAATCGGAAAATGTGGTACTGTGTAAGAACACTTTTGCTGCAGGCTGGCTACGATTTCATTTCAATATTTTGCGAACTATGGTGCCAGGAGCTTTTTCTTCCGAATCGGACGTGTGCATATTTTGAGATCTGCTTGCATTTCAAGTACACACACCGTAAGAACATTCTGGCGCATGTACATAGTACTTACGCCGGAACACAACACACCTAATAAGCATTTCTTAAACATGAAATATGCACATCTTTATGAAAGCGGCGCTTTCGCGTAGTGGTGGCGCTGTCGGGTATGTGTAAATACAGTGCACAGCTGTACCACGGAAGTGTCAACAGCTCTTTTTCTTTGCACATCGTAAAGTGGTGGAGCTGGGGTTTAGAGGTCGTGGGTTAGCGCAGTGGTTAAACTTCTCGCTTTGCACCGTTCGATTCCTAGCCTGGGCACATGAATGTTAAGTTTGTGATTACCAAACCGGACAAATGGGTCGCCTTCGGGTACCCCGGTTTCACCCACAACACAAGAACACGCTCTCGCGTAACATCGTGTCAACGAGAGTGATTTGTTTAATACTGAAATAGCTCGTTTTATTATCGTTGTAATTTAAACTAATAATCGCTCGGCATTTTACTTACTTTCGTTGATAAGATTGTCCAATTTGAAAAATATTCGCACACAAAAGTGTCCAACAACTTATATCCTTGCCCTGAGCAAGCTGAGAGAGATGGGAGAACGGAATAAGATTGCGGTCTTCTTGTCATACCGGTTTTTAACATAAGGTCATTCCCATAGGAATTTCGTATCTAAGGACGCATTTATATACACGACCACTAAACGCCAGCTCCACCACTTATCGGTGTTGCAAAGAAAATAAGCTGTTGACACTTTCGTGGTGCAGCTATGCGTTGTGTTTACTTCTACACCCGTGAGTATGATTCACATTGTATTCGATATTTTTTTGTTAAATGGACATACATTGTATGTATATACGTAGGGGTTTCAAAATGACCGTTGAGGGTAAAGTCCCCGGCAATTGGTGTCTGTCCAACCGGGTACTTATTTAAGTTGCCCCTTTGGACTTCACTAAAAGAAGGTCTCTCAGACTTCTTTCCTGCTTCTTTTTAAATAAACTTAATGGCATCTACACTCTAAATAAAGACGTTTTGATAAAACAACAGAGATAGGAGTAGGGAGACTTCGAATTGATTCAATGTATCCAACTGTTACTTCATACAATAAAGAACAAATGCAGTAGTACAATACGGCAGAAGCACGCTTAACTAAATTACATTGAAATTACCCTCTTTAAACCGACATTTTCACAACAGATCAAAAGCACGCTACATTTTTACGTCATAGAGTGACGTCATATTAATTTGATTGATGCCCGACCAATATTAGTAGCAATTAAAGTCATATTAATAGGAATACATATTTTCAAAAATAAAACCCTGATAAAACATTGGGTCAATAAGTATGATTTCATTATCTTGAGAGTTGTGCTATTTAATTGCTATATAGACTATACCAATGTATACTGTGGCACCGCATTGATTATCAAGACGACAAGGCAGTCATAGTGGGTTTAACCAACCTTATAGAAGTAATAATGTGGATACAACCCTTGGTGTTCAGCGCTTTGACCACGGTCATTGTGGCTGCCATGGTCGAGCAGGACCCGACGGAACAGCGCTGGTGCGATGCCTTGACCAGCCTTTCCCAGACTGATTCCAGGTTCACCTTGGACAGTGGCTGCCCACATATTTTGTCCGTGTTTACAGAGGTATCACATTTTATTTTACACACGTTTTCAATTGAATAGCTTTGGTGGATAACATCCTAAGCATGTGCAATCAAACGATTTCAAATAATCTAAACTATATAAATGTATATATATGTATATATAAATATATATACATGTATAAATAAAATATGTTGTTAAAACGCATTGTACTTTCTGACACGTAAGCTTACATAATATGCATACATCGCCTTCGATTACATAAATTGATATATATATGCGTATACTTTATTTTTATTTTTACCACTGAGCGCCGTTTTTTCCCAAAAGCATTGAATTTTGAAAAAAAAGGAGTTTTAAGAATATATTCACTGCTTATACATATGTGCACCAAGGTTTCAGGAAAGGGAAGGCGAAAATTCCAATCTGTGCTCTGTGAACAAAGTTTTCATAAGGCTGTAATCTTTTGACATACTCACCTAAAGATAACAGTAGTAATGTACTGGTCAGAGACAAACTACCACTGACCTTCCATTTTCTAACATCATACTGTTCTGAAGTTCTTGTGCGCTCAAAATTGTCATGATACTGTTGACCTTGACCTTTGAATTACTCAACTCCATAAAAGGTCATACAATTCTAAAGGAAAACAAACGTCACTGGAGGTTTATAGTCATCAGTTAAACTGCTCTCAATACAAAGTGTACATAGGGCTGTTGGTCGTGACCGTGACCTTTGCCCTACTGACGACAAAAACAATGGATCAACTGTTAGTCAAGGGAAATTTTCCTCTGTAATTTAACAATCCTTGGCCAATTCGTCCCCGACTTATTTTGCGAACAAAGTTGACCGTTAAATTGACATTTGAACTAATGGCCTCAACATCGAAAAATTATTGTCCCCTGTCAAATCGATTTAGAACGATTATGGGGACAATTTTTTATACTACTGTTGCTCGTGACCTTTGACCTACTGACCCCAACATAATAAAGGTCATGATCTCTTTAGTGGCAATCTACCACTGGAAGTTTAAGGACCTAAATTAAACCGTTCTGGAGTTTTTTCGCCTTGCTGACATGGTCTCCCGACCGACACACTGACAGACAAAAAATCCGTCCGACCTACCGACTTTTGCAAACTTACATGCACCTTTTTTAACAGGGGGAATGATAATGTATATAGTTTAGAACTTTTAAGTACTTCTGTCAATGTAACACAGCTAGTATTGATAGTCACTACTATAAATATGAGACACGTGACATTCTAGGTTATATATATGCCCAAATTACATTTACAGAGTGATAAACAAGGAATGAACTGCAGCACGAGATTTCAAGAGGTAAGTGCCGTTTAGAGTCTTTTTAGAATATATTTATATGAAAAATATGTATTAAATAATATAAAACAATAATCTAATTCGCTTTGCCGACGAGCATTCTTGTAATTTGAGCACCTTTAGCACGGAAAAAGAATAATGGAATAGCCAAACAAACAAAACATCATAAGCAAACGAATATGTTGCAAAAGCATTTGATTTATTTGTATATACTATCTTTAAACTCTTGAATATTGTTCTTGTTTAACATAACAAACACAACTGATAGATATTTAACAGGGTAAGAAGATCTGCACTGTAAATTATTACGAGAGGACATCAACGACAAAATTCCTTGTCGCCTATATTTGCGCTCTACCCCCAAGTCAAGACACAAGCGGCCCTGGGGTGACGGGTGGATATAACCCACGAGACCCAACCGACAAGACATACACAGACCTGCTTCTTGACTTTTTTGACAGAGGAGTTCTGAGCGCGCAGAAAATGATCGGTGTTGTCCTCACTGCAGTTAACACACAGGTACGTGTGTGAGTTGTGGGGTTAATAAGATACAATGATATTGTTGGAGTACATATTCTTTAGAATATTACTTATGTTACACGCACAAACCTATATCATGTTATTGCTTGGTAGTTTTATACCTGATTTCTTTAGTCTTTTCTTCGGGTTAATAATTGTTTCATTCTGCAACCAAATTAATTTTAATTAAGATATGAAAACGAAACAAATACTAGTGCTTAAATTCTCGTAAATCGTAAAGAGATTTGAAGAACTGATACGTTTTAAATACGTTACGGTAGTAGTTTAATAACATGTTAAATGATCTTCATCCTTGAACTTCGATGATCCTTTGAATGCCTTAAATGATTTGATAAAATTTTAAGGCGTAATGCCATTTTAATATATTTGTTAATTATTTATATACCACTTTGATGTACAATTTGAGAACAATGTGTATTTTCATACCTTGAAATCTGATCTAAACGTTTATTTGTCTGACAGTTTGAACTGTTTAAGAATATTTTTGTATGAAACACTTTTTACAGATTTATAAAAGCTCATTTGCGATATAATAAGGACCTGGTAGATTTTACATTGAACTTTGCAGGTGGTTGCTGGATTCAATTACCAGTTTACTATTTCGATGGTACGTATAATTTTTATTTCTTAAAATGCCAGTGATATTTTTATGTATATATACATATTTTCATTTAAACATTCCTAAAAAATAAAACATCAACGAAAAGCAATAAAACAGACATATGCATAAAGGAGCTGGCGTCATTCATTATGACGTACGATAAATGAGCGAATATTTCCACACCTAGGTCTATGCTTAGGAACAGTCTTAAGTCTGAGTTAAGGCTCAAAACACGAAACTGCAAATCTACATTTCATTGTAACATTCCTTCCAGCGGAGCATTGATGATGAACTTTGCTGTATAGAGTATCATTTAAAAGATTTGGTATTATTCACATACATTTTGTAAGTGTTATGCAAAAAAGAAGATATTTTTGTCATCAAAAAACATTAAATGTATGTCAAAAAGACAAACCGCATGACATTCGCCTATTAATACGACAACTCGTCAAAAAAGATACTAGGCCGAATCGTACATTTTGTCGCATACATATAGTTATTGGTCAATATTTAACGACATTTGGTCGAAAGACATTTCGTCTATAACGAAACCTTGTCAAAAATGATACGGTATTTAATCGGTATGAATCTCTTTCTCCTCTTATATAGAATGGTAAAACATGCGAACTCTTGTTGTTCGTTCGGGATTGGACGAACACCTACGAGGCACACAGCGACACGTGTCACTTCAGTGTTTCACGTGCAAGACGCGGTCTTCGCCAGATAGCCAAGGACAAGCCATCTTTAAGACCTAGATTTAGTTAAACGTGAACATACCGGGCTTTAATTGATGTTAGCTTCTTTTATTAAAATATTTTTGGTAAAACTCAAGGCCCAATTGATTCGTATTGCATATTGGAATTGTGTGTTGTGTGCATTGACGATTTTATTTGCATATTTTTGTTCACTGTTATTTCTAAATTACTTAAAATAATTAAACACTGAAATATTGAAAAAAAGAAATTCCTTAATATTTCAACCATTGTTTACAAAGCTTTTTAGTTGCATTAAGTTTTTATTCACCATTTTGTTCATTGGAAGAGTAAGTAGTAAAGATGGGAATCTATTCGATAAATGTACCCCAACTCAGTGGTCGAGCGGCTTCGGTGCAATCGTAACAACTCGGCCATCTCTTCGGCAAGCTTCGAGATAGACAATTTTGTTGGATATTTCCCGAGGTGTTCCGATTGGCTTAGGAGCGGAGGAAGGTGTGTGTGTGTGTGTGTGTGTGTGTGTGTGTGTGTGTGGGGGGGGGTAACCCCAGCCGCATGTAGGTTTTTATTCTAGTCTAGTTTAAGGTGTGTAGTCCCTTTAACGTAAACATTATTAGTGTCATTCAGTCAACTATTTTGCAGGCCTTTACCAAGGCACAGTACATATCAATAGCTCACTCATGTGTTCGGGCCTAGTTAAAATTCATGCAGGTTGATCGTTTTGATCGTTTTGACAACTTTTTTTATTTTGTTGTCTTGGAACGAGCCTTTTTTTGTGTGAAATGCATGGAAACCAGTGATATAAGACTGCTGACAAAAATAGATCCGGGATTTTCAAACTTAAGTTCAAAAATTAATATTTTATGCATTTTTCTTAAACCGTTAGTAACGCTTCTAGCCATAAAACATCAATTTTCGAACGTTAATATGGAAATCTGCGTATTGATCTTTTGTTAGCAGTCTTATATCACTGGTTTGCAGATATTTACGCAAAAAATGGCTCATTCCAAGACAAAAAAAGTATCAAACACTGAAAATCTGTGAGAGTGCAGCTTTAATGGGAACTAAACTGTAGGGACAAGTTTCATAACTATCAAGGCAAATTCGACAACCAACAAGAGGCATATAAGACATCAAAAGACTGCGTCCCGAATAATGTATCCCAAGACTGTGGCATTAAAACTTATGACTGGTTAGAGGTATGAACTTGTCGAACAGTGCGTAAAGGTCACGTTGAGTACTATCAATAGGGGTCAAAGAGTGCATACCGACGGATGTAGGGCAATGTATATGCACTTACTTTGAGATTGTATTGCATGACTAAGAGAACCGTCTTTTGAACTGAGGGAACGATCTTGAAAATAATTTGATAAGTTAATAAGATAAGAAAATAACCCAACGTTTTTTTCACTCGTTAATTTATCAGTCTGTGTCAAATGTATTTTTTTTATTTTTTTTTTAACATCCCAAATGTTTTATTCAAAACAAATACCGAAAACAACCAGGACATTCCAAAATTTCCTTATTCTATCAACAAATCCTTTCTTGATCGGTTTCTTTATCATTGAGGTCCATACTAGCCTTCAAAGTTGTTTTTGGAAAACAAACTGACGTCACAATATTCAACGTCAATGACGTCGTTTTGACGTTAGCAACGCTCTTGGCAATCAAGTCATATTTGCTTTTGCTTTCGAGCGAGCAAGACGCTTTTCTTGTATTGAGTACAAAATGGTTTTGTTTACTTCATTATCTTACGAGGAAAAGAAACGGTATGTTCCTAAACGAACAATAAATGAATTTGAACAAAATTCTGCTGCGAATAACGCGAAGTGGCGTTACGTTCCCGCAACAAAGCGGGGACATGCTAGCGAAGAAAATGCTTGGCCTGAGTCTGCGATGCCTGTAAAGAAACGGTATATTGCAAGCAGCCTGAAGAAAGAGTTGGAGAAAGGTGGACCAGTCGCGTGTTCATCCAAGCGAAAGTTTGAACAGACGTCAGAAGATGAAATGGCTAAAGAAAACAAGATTGCTAGAATGGAAAAAATGGACAACACCAAGGATGCTGCTGAAATATATTCTTCATTCCTGTTTGATGATCAAGAGGACAAGAGAATTGAAGGTTTGCTGTGCTATGTTGATGCTTTGATTGAAGAAATACATGCTCTTCTTCGACAAAATAAATCTACGTTGTCGTCTAATAGCAGCAGATTTGGCATCAACTTGTCTGGCCAACGTAAGCTTGATGGCATGGAATCCCTCGGTGAAACACAAAGGAGAAAGCATGCTAGAATGAAAAACACTTGTTT